>NC_052515.1:30873444-30893297 GCF_014356525.2 Nilaparvata lugens | reverse complement strand
TCTACATCGGGACTTTTGCTCAACCTGTATGATTTTGTATGCTTTTTCCATTACAGGTAATAGTTCTAAGATATCTGTATTCAGTTTTAGCAACCGCTACACTGCTTTGAAAAATTTTTATCATTATACAATCTGTCATAAGAAGGATCAAGGGTGAGCGAGTGTTTATGTACTGTTTTTTTCATTTGTGATATTATTTCAAATTAATTGAATGAATAAGTTCATTCTCTACATCTATTCAGCATTATCATATTCTCGTCCATGCCAATTTCATCCTTATTCGTCAATCTTATTTTAATCTACATTCACATTACTTTGCCTCATTCTCCACTTCTCCTTCTTCTTCTTCTTCTTCTTCTTCTTCTTCTTCTTCTTCTTCTTCTTCTTCTTCTTCTTCTCCTTCTTCTTTTTCTTCTTCTTCTTCTTCTTCTTCTTCTTCTTTTCTTCTCTTCTTCTTCTTCTTTTCTTCTTCTTCTCTTGTTCTTTTTCTCCCTTCTTCTTCTTCTTCTTCTTCTCTTCTTTCTTCTCTTCTCTTCTTTTTCTTCTTTCTTTCTTTCTTCTTCGTCTTCTCCTTCTTCTTCACCGTTATCCTTTAACCTCCTCTCACTCCTCCTTCTCCTCCAACTCTTCCTCCTTCTCCTCCTTCTCCTCTACCACCTCCTCTTGCTCCTCCTTATCATCATCATCATCATCATCATCATCATCATCATCATCATCATCATCATCCTGCTCCTCTACATGATCGTTCTCATTTTACCACAATATTCTAACCTTCAGTTCTCATTTTTTTAATAAGCTTTAACACTCTACGCCCACATTGTAAAGTTTGAACGAATTATTGTTATTCACTATGCAGGTGTGCTGAAATGTTAACAACCAAGAAAAGAAGAATAACAAACGAAAGAAGAGAATAACAAGAGGAAGAAGAAGAAGAAGAAGAAGAAGAAGAAGAAGAAGAGGAAGAAGAAGAAGAAGAAGAGGAAGAAGAAGAAGAAGAAGAAGAAAGAAGAAGAAGAAGAAGAAGAGAAGGAAAAGTATAAAGAAGAAGAAAGAAGAAGAAGAATAAGAAGAAAGAAGAGAAGAAGACGAAGAAGAAAGAAGAAGAAGAAGAAAAAAGAAGAAAGAAGAAGAGGAAGAAGAAGAAGAAGACGAAAAGAAGAAGAAGAAGAAGAAGAAGGGAAGAAGAGGAAGAAGAAGAAGAAGAAGAATAAGAAAAGAAGAAGAAGAAGAAGAAGAAGGAGAAGAAGAAGAAGAAGAAGAACAAGAAGAAAGAAGAAAGAAGAGAAGAAAAGAGGAAGAAGAAGAAGAAGAAGAAGAAGAAGAAGAAGAAAGAAGAAGAAGAGAAAGAAGAAAAAGAAGAAGAAGAAGAAGAAGAAGAAGAAGAAGAAGAAAAAGAAGAAGAAAAAGAAGAAGAAGAAGAAGGTGATGATGATGATTTAGAAGAAGCAGAGTGTGTTTGCACTTGAGAGAGAATATTATGGAAAATGTTCGTGTCACGTTTTCAATGCTGTTTCTTATAATATGCTATGTTGTCGAATCATCAGAGATTGTCGAAGGCATCATAATAATTTCGTACAGCCATGTTTATGTTAGGTACCATGTATGGAGTGCATGGCAAGAAATTCATAAACATAAATATATGTGGCATCATAATTTACTACACATATGCGGTTTTATCGTTTTCATATTCTAGAGTTGAAAGTAGTACTGTATAATAATAAAATTGGAGAGTGCTTGAAAGTTGATGCTCTCATTATGATCTTGAAATTCATGATGATATGTTTGCTAGTTTGGAAGGTCAATTGGAGATTTTGTATCATCCATAGTTCATTAATCATTCATCATCATTATTCATCCATATTTGTTGGATGATTGATCCACTATGACAAAAAATAATCCATTATAATTGTGTTATATTATGGCTTGGTTGCAGAAAAGCCGGTTAATTTTCAACCATGATTAACTGTACGAGAATCAATCAGAGAAGGTCTACCTCATAAGACGGCGGTCTCTGATTGGTTCTCGTGGAATTCCTTAATAATTGTGTTCTATTATGACCCGGTTGCACAAAAGCCGGTTAATTTTTAACCGTGATTAAATTTACGAGAATCAATCAGAGAAGGCCTTTCTGATAAGACGGTTTCTCTGATTGGTTCTCGAGGAATTAATCACGGTTCAAATTTAACCGGCTTTTTGTGCAACCGGCACTATAAGTTGTAAATATTCACTACATCTTTCATGATACACTATAAACATTTATACTTGTATAAGGTGATGAAATGCAGTGGAATCCATCATAATAGAGGCTATAGTGAGGTCCACGTTATAATGGCGATGGAGAAAGATAGAAGAGCTGCGTTGCCGATTCTCTGCCTTGTCACTCACTGCCTTCGAAAGAGAAAAGCTGATACCCGTATATCACATGATTGTAATATTAACTTTTCAATCTTGTTTCAAATAAACAATATATATTTACTTTCCTTGCCCTATTATCATGGGTAAGGAAAGTATTGCTTTCCGAAAAAAATTAAGGCACCCCAATTTCCAAATTTCTATACGTTTCAAGGTCCCCTGAGTCCAAAAAAGTGGTTTTTGGGGTATTGGTCTGTATGTATGTGTGTTTGTATGATTGTATGTGCGTCTGTGTACACGATATCTCATCTCTCAATTAACGGAATTTTGAAATTTGAAACTTAAGGTCCTTAAACTATAAGGACAATTATTGACAATTATTATTATCATACTATCCGACACGGACAATTTCGATGAAATGCAATAATTCAAGATGGCGTCTAAGATGGCGAAAATGTTGTCAAAAACAGGGGTTTTCGCGATTTTCTTAAAAATGGCTACAACGATTTTGATCAAATTTATACCTGAAATAGTCACTGATAAGCTCTATCAACTGCCATAAGTCTCATATCAGTAAAAATTTCAGGAGCTCTGCCCCATGTATGCAAAATTTGATTTTAGATTCTCAATTATGAGGCTTCAGATACAATCCAAACCAAAAACTTCAAGTGGAAGAGATCAAGCATGAAAATCTCTACAATTATTAATATTCAGTAACATTTTCAGCTCAAATTGAAAATAAGCCTGAAATTCGAGAAAATGGTATTATCCAACTGCAAACTGGATTGGCAACTGTTGATTCTATTAAATCACTAGCCGTCAGGCTCGCTTCGCTCGCCATCTCCGTCTAGCCAGGGGGCTCCGCCACCTGGACCCCCGTCTGGATCGTTCAAGAATGAGATCAGCAGGCAAAATTATCAATTAGTTGCCAGTTAACAACTGTTTCGAAGAGGTACTGTACTCTATCTAGATTACATTTCTATAGTAACATATGATATGGAAATTTGAGTGAGTGCCATTTCACTTTTATATATATATATAGATTCACTATGGATAACAGACCTCGTGTGTTTCCAGCGTTATTTTCCTGTCACCAGCTGGCTCAGATCTTTGAATAGTAGACTTGAGATGCGCGTGTACACTAGCGTCAGGTGATCAATTTCCATATCGGCAAGGAAAGTTGTGTGAGTGCGCCACACCAGATTTTTTAGAAAGTGTATTTGATATAATGTGGACCTCATTATATTTATCCACCAACAAGCAATACAAAAACTACAACATTCAATACTTTTTCTCACATTTTTTAACTTAATAACTGGAGAAGAAAGTGAAATTCAATTTCCTAAAATTACATATTCTCTGTACTACTTGAGCCTATCCAGTACTGTAATATATTCTAATAGCAAACTGTATGAATGCAATTCTTTCACTCAATTCTAACCAGAGACTTTCCACAAAATGGCTACCTACCTACTCCTTTACTTTTACCAGTCACGTCCATGCCACAGATATCCATCCGATTTCTAACTCAATTTACTTTTTTCCATCTATTTTACCACAAAAAATAGATCTGAAACAATGTTTGGAACCACTTTGAACTGTCAGCTTTGATTGAATGGGGGGTATAGGTGTTATTTACGTGGAATAATGACAGTTTGCAACTAACTTCAACTATTGTTTTGTTCCTGGTATGATAGATTGCTTTTCTACACTTTCAATCAGCCGAAAACAAGAAACAGTTTTTACAAACTCTACAATCTTGCTCAGAATCTTATTAGCATTCCTATAAATATGAGAAATTATAGATCATTTGTAGCACATAACAGAAAACACTTCACAGCTTCATAATACTAATTTAAACAGAGAAAACGAGACAAATAGATGAAAAACACTCAGAAACTTACATTATGCGGGAATTTTCGGTGGCTAAGCCAACCTTTCTCTACCGTCTAGTTGAAGTCAACCGTCTAGAGTCAAAATAAAAAATATATAGAATAAATATAACGGAATAAATATAGAAATACATATTTCATGTAGTCTGGAAACATTCATACATAAATTTCTCGGTTGTGATTTCCGTAAAAGTTGGAGAAAGTTGTTTAGTTTTCATATTTTTCTTGACAATTTGTGACAATTCAATTATAGTTTTATTGTTATTGGCAGAGGGAAAAAGCAATGATATACTTTTATCTGGTATTGGTCAAAATTTGTGGAAGAAAGGAATGTTGGTATGATAAGTGTTTCCTGAAGTGAGGTCCACGTTATAATGACAGTATTTGATCAACATTGGTGTTGTTATCCTTGTCTATCATTCGACAAAGCAGATGGCGCTATTCTTCTCTAGCTTTGCAACGTTTCCAGAACGTTTATTGAAAATGTAGATGAATAATTGATTTTTAAAATATTCAATCTCAATTATGAAATACTGTAATTATTCAATCATTGTTGAATTAGCAGGTAGTACCATCCTTTCCTAGCTCCGCAACGTTGAAAGATCGTGTTCAACAATGTAGAAAAATTATTGATTGGAAAAATATTCATTCTTTATTGTTAAATGTATTATTCGAGGATTGAAATATAGATATTCTGTATGACAAATTATAGAATTTTTTAAACAAGAATGAACACTTAATATTACATCAGATATACCGATATGAGATATCCTCTATGAACGGCCAATGCAAGGCAGAGAATCGGCAGAGACTCCTCTTATTCGATGGAAAAACAGCGTTGCCGATTCTCTGCCTTGGCACTTCCTTCTATAGAGGATATCTGATACCGGTATATCTGATGTAATATTAACTGTTTACTCTTGTTTAAAAAATTCGAAAATATGTCTATATAGGCTACTAAATATTTATATTGAGTTGAATATTTATATTGAGTTAAATATTTATATTGAGTTCGCCTGCATCGCCAGTAGGGTGGGTTAGCAGCCTCCGCACATCGCGCTCCAGATGGGAGGCGGGCTTCGCCCGCCCAATCGCCTTTCATGACTTTATCGTAATACATTTTTATAATGAAGAATAAATATCTTGTCAACCAATTATATTTCTACATTGTTGAAAACGATCATCCAACGTTGTGAAGCTAGAAAATAATAGCCTAATCTGCTTTGTCAAATGATAGACAAGGATAGCAACACCAATGTCAATCAAATACTGCCATTATAACGTGGACCTCACTATAGCAGATATTCCCAAAGGGTAAGCTTGGAATCCTAGATCCTGAGATCCCAGATAACTATACTAGGCTACTGATAGTTTGAAACAGCATCTTTTAGAGAGTGAAAGGCTATTTGAACTTTGAAAATAGTTGCTAGTAAATAGAGTGCAATTAGATGGTAAAGATGCATTAATTTGCAGTCTAGAGTTCATGGTTCATGGTTAAACTTCAAAGCCGTGCCCGCTATAGTCGTGTACAAGTCTTTGCTGCTTCAACATGATCTTTCTCCGCTTCTACTTCTTCTCCTGTATTCTTCTTCTTCTTCTTCATCATCATAATCTTCTTCTTCTTCTTCTTCTTCTTCTTCTTCTTCTTCTTCTTCTTCTTCTTCTTCTTCTTCTTCTTCTCTTCTCCTTCTTCTCCTTCTTCTTCTTCTCCTTCTTCTCCTTCTCTTCCTACGAGATATAGATAGATATCATTACATCTCACTAACAACAGTATAAATTCTTCTACTTCTCTTTGTTCTTATATTCCTCAACTTTTATTTATTTATTTTATTTCTCACATTGTGTACACATACTTAACATGAGAAAAGCACAACAGGCCACTACCTCCGTAAACAAAGCCGTAGTGCATCCGTGTGACGTCAGCACAAGTAGGGCTCCTAAACCAATGAGAATTCGTTGATTTCTGCTGATCTATATTAGCTAGTGTTTTTATTGGTGTAGAAGTCCTACCTGTGCTGACGTCACACGAATGCACTATGGCTTTGTTTACGGAGGTAGTGAACAAGCTCATGCCCAAAACTGTTCCATTTTCAATTTATACTACACTGATTTTCCGAGTCACCTACTCTCTCTGCTATTCTACTCCTTCTATTTCATGTTCTTCTCATCATCTTAGCTTTGTCTCACTCTTCCTAATCAATCCACTTTACAGTGACATTCTCTCTTCTATTTTTCTTCTCATTCATCCACCCCTTTCTCTCCTTCTTCATCATACATAAATATGGAACTCTAATCTAATCTAATCTCCATGTTCTCCTTTCTCATTATACACTTTTATTTATTTATTTATTCGTGGACAGAATCACAAATCAATAAATATGATTAGGAAGGAACAACAGGCTTGGCCCAAATCTATTCCATTCCCAAATTTTGATAAATTAATAAAATTGGTTATGTTTCTACTGTAAAACGTTCTCCACGTTTATGTTTCAGGAATGATAGAGGGAGTCAAAATTATGACGTAAGAATAACAGACCAATGACAGAAAGCCACGCCTCCCAGCTCCCAGAGGAGACTCTGATTGATTGATTGGAACCTACTGGTGTAGTTCTCCATTCTGCAAGTGGGAGGCACCAGCTACAAAGTCGAACCAGTAAGGTGGACTGTCCACTAGAACCGTTTTCATCCGAACTAGCATCGGCCGAAAACTACCGAACTCGTCCGAACGATCCCTCAACAAAGAAAGGAATAGATGCTCGTCCATTGCAACAGGTTCATACGGCCGTGCACGGCCGTCTCAGGCCGATCAATTTTTCAATCCAAATTGAATGGGATTTTCCGGCTCTATCCGACCGAACTAACTAGTCGAGCTGAGACAACAAAGTGTTCCTAACCTGATATCGTTTCACAGTCTTGTTTGAAGTTGTTCTGTTAGTTTAAACTATGGACAATGAAAAGTTGATAAGTTGGGTTCAAGAGCATGTTCCATAGTGGGATATGCGAGACAAAAGATATCATCGTTGTGATGTTCAAAGGAATCTGTGAACAAAGATTGCTTAATAATGAATAACTAATTTAGTGGATATTTGTTGGAGGTAACGAGGTAAGATTAATGTAATGAATAACTAATTTAGTGGATATTTGTTGAAGGTAAGATTATTGCAATGAATAACTAATTTAGTGGATATTTGTTGAAGGTAAGATTATTGTAATGAATAACTAATTTAGTGGATATTTGTTGGAGATAAGATTATTGTAAAGAATAACAAATTCAGTGGATATTATTTGTTTATTCATTTTTCAAAATCTCAATATAATGATTGCTTATGAAGAATGTTGGTGGCTATGATAGTAGTTAATTCAATAATTGGCAACTAGACTGATGTAAACGGTTTCAATGGACAATCATATTCGGCCGAATTAACAGCCGGTTGATTCGTCCGATCCAATAGCCGAACGGATCGGTCGAATACAGTTCCAGTGGACGGTTACCCTAAACCTCATATATTTTCTGAGTCTAACTGTCGATTGCTCTCGTTGAAAACCTCAATTTAACCGTGATCAAACTATCGACAAAATTGGAAAAATTTATATTGAAAAAATGTACATTCGAATTCAGTACTGTCATAGAGAAACAATAGCGTAAGTAGATATCCCATAGTTCAATAATAATAAGAAAATGAATGAAGACTATTGGTTCCCAACACCTTACAATACGATAAAAGAATGTAAAAGATTTAATATCTCTGCTTAGATAATACTCAACAATATCATAGAGAAACAATAGCATAAGTAGATATCCCATGGTATGGGGCGTTTATGTCGCAACTTTTACTGTTATCTCAAGCCGATTATTGTTGATTTTTACTGTTTTGACCGGGTAAGAGTGTATGAACGGCACAATATGAGAGACTACCAGCGTCATAAAGCTTCACAGGAAAGAACTACGTGGACTATCAGCTTGAGATAACAGTAAAAGCTGCGACATAAACGCCCTATACCATGGGATATCTACTTATGCTATTGTTTCTCTATGATATTGTTGAGTATTATCTAAGCAGAGATATTAAATCTTTCATATTCCTTTATCTTATTGTAAGGTGTTGGGAACCAATAAAGGCTTCATTCATTCTATTATTATCATTATTATTATTATCATTGAGCAACCTGGGTTGAAGAACTCACTCAGGAACTATTGTACTGATTTTGGAATCTTACATTATTTTGAATTTAGTATTGTTGAGCATTATGTTAGCAGAATTATAAAATCTTTCACATTCTTTTATTTTATTGTAAGGTGTTGGGATCAATGAAGGCTTCATTCATTTTCTTATTATTATCGAACTATTGAGCACCCTGGGTTGAAGAACTCGCTCATGAACTATTGTACTGATTTTGGAATTTGCATAAATTATAATAATATCTGAACGCTGATCTCCTATCTTCCCCACTGCAATTATAACGTTGACCTCTATAGTGGGATATGTAGAGATTTTAACGAAATGAAGTGATGTTTGAACACTTTCATAGATTTTTACTGAAAGGATACTAAAATCTACAAATAATGAAGGGAAACACAAATAATAAAGGACACGATCTTCTAATAAAGAATCTGAAACCAAAAACACCTGAGCATATCGCAATACACCACCAAAGTTTTCCACGTAATTTCATGAACACGCACAAAAAATAATTCATTTTTTTACGTTAAAATGTTACAAAAGCACTGTTATTTCAGCAGCTGGCTTTAATTCTTCTCCTGATGACGAAACTGAAATTTCGGATGAAAAAATAATAATTGGAGAAGGTTTGCGGCCTTGAAAAATTATTAAATTGAACGGCACGTTCTAAGTACATTATGAAGAATTATTTCAAACTGTTGGCATTGGTAGAATAGGAAGCATTAGTGCTTCTATTCATGACGTAATGCTGACAGAATAAAGTGAGTCTGAGTTTAGTGACCTTTCACTTTTCATGGCGCACTCAGTTTCATTCTTTTGGCAATATTAACCACTGGATATTTTCATTATTACAGATTCTTCTTCATAGTATTCCTTACAGATCACGTTCATCCACATAGGTCCGGTTGCACAGAAGCCGGTTAAATTTTAATCGTGATCAATATCACGAGAACCAATCAGAGGAAGTGTTCTAGAAAAGACGGCATCTCTGATTGTTCTCGTGGAATTGATCACGGTTACGATTTAACTGGCTTTTGTGCAACCGGCACATAGTATTGAACTAGGCAATAAGGATTCTCATAAGTTTTAGTTATCAATTTTGAAGTGGAAATTGGACTTTTTGAAGTGAAAGTGAAATCTTAACCTTATTCTTTTTAAAACTTTTATTTGTAAAAATTTGGGAGAAGACAGTTTTGGGCTATGCCTGTTGTCTTCTCCCAATCATATTATATTTATTATAATTATGATCTGTAATTCCAATGGAATGAATAAATAAATAAATAAATAAGAAAGTATTTGGCTGTAAGGATACTATCAAGTTCTCTCTCTCTCTCTCATTCTTATAGTCATTTCATCATGTAGGATATTCTCGTTCATTTCTATTACATATGGTAATATATGGCGAAGGATTGTAAAAATAGTAATGAGATTTTTCACTACTTTCATTTTGAGCTTGAAATTTGGAACATAAACAACCTATAGAATATTTCCTTATGCTATCTTCCCTCTAGGGTAGTTATAAGAAAAAGATATAGGGTGAACTTCATGGGCAGGCTCTACCAGTGAGTATAAAATATGAGTATAGAAGTAATGTACATTATAGAATTATGTATAGAATGTACATTCTATACTCAATGTACATTATAGAATTATGTATAGATTGTACATTCTATACTCACTGGATTATACCGTAGAGAAACAATGGCGTAAGTAGATGTCCCATGGTATAGGGAATTTATGTCGCACACTTTTACTGTTATCTCAAGCCGTTTACTATCGAATATTGTCAATTTTTACTGTTTTGGTGGGGTGATAGTGTATGAACGGCACAATTTGAGAGACTACCAGCGTCACACAGCTACATAGGAATGAACTATGTAAACTATCGGCTTAGGATAACAGTAAAAGTCGCGACATAAACGCCCTATACCATGGCATATCTATGCTATCGTTTCTCTATGATAATACATACTACTTCCTACAGAGAAAATAAGATTCTATAGTAATCAAATCATTGAACGGGATTACTACTTATCCTATTATTAAGTGAGCAATTTCTGTATATCTGTTTATATTTTCATATCTGGTAATTTTTATATGTTTATATCTGGTTATTAATGTTCAACGGATCTCGAAAACGGCTCTAACGATTTTCACGAAATTTGGAACATAGTAGGTTTATGATATAAAAAATCGATTGCACTAGGTCTCATCCTTGGGAAAACTCGATGAACGACATTAAAAGGATAATTCATCCTTGGCTGAAACAGCTGTGGATAGTAAAAAAGTGAGTGAGCGAGTGAGTATGTGAAAAATCAAAATATCGCATCCCCGAAATTCATAAGCTGACGTATAGCCAGCTGTAAAATATAAAAACATACATTTTAGAGAATTGTGTTCTGTTTATAAATAAATAAAAATAACGAGCGAAGCTCGGTGCCCCAATATTATTTCTTCAATTGGATAAGAACAAGCTTCAAATAAAACAAGTTTCAAAGCTAGGCGCAAAGATGCAAACCCGCAAAACAGTTTGAAAGCTGTAGCCGTTATGAAGTAGTGAAGGACAATGACCTCTTGAAGCTCAGCTGACTGTGACATTGAAAATGTACCGCTACCCTACTAGCCTATCCAAGGTAGCATCACGCTAATCTTCTTGAATCATCTTCAATTTTCTAAGTTTTTCCTTCTCTCTATCTGTTTCAACGTTAATCTCTCCACAAATACTTACTCTAATCCACGGTATTTAGATGAAAACGGTAGGGGTCATAAAATGTATGCGCAGTGGCCAGCCAGCTAGATTGCGTCATCGCACCAACCGAGGTTTTCGACACCTATTGGCAATTTATGAAAATTATTTGTTAAAAACATATGATTGAATATAAAATGACGTCAGCTCCACCGGAAATTTAGCACAAACATGCGCGTGACACCTACCGTCTTCTTCTACATACCGTGCTCTAATCTCACCAAAGTTATATTGATAATTCAGAAAGAAGAGCTCAAAGTTATATAAATAACTCAAGTGGTAGAAGAGGACAGCGCTATCTGCTTTATCAAAAGATAGACAAGGATAGCAGCACCAATGTCAATCAAATACTGCCATTATAACGTGGACATCAGCATGAACTTGATATGAAGGAATTCAGTCAAATGAATTCTAACTCTTCTTTTCCCATAATTTGGGAAGTATATCGTAATATTCCCATTCATTTATAGTCACATAAAACACATGTTTAATTCCTGTAGTGAGGTCCACGTTATAATGGCAGTGGAAAAAGATAGAAGAAAAACGTTGTCAATCATCTATCTTGTCAATGCCTTCTATGGATGGTAGCTGATACAGGTTTATTGATGTAATATTATTACACTTTTTGTGTAGATGAGAAGTTGATATTGTGGTAATTATTCATATTGAATGAAAAAGACTAAGAAACTGTCAAAAACCACTGATTTATTGATACTTAGAAACTAACAGCCCTACTTAGTAACTGAATTGTCATTTCTAAGTATCAATGAAGCTGTGGCTTTCGACAATTTCTTAGTCTTTTTCATTGTAGATGAAATATTAACTGTTCATTCTCGTTTAAAATATCCAATAATATTTCATTAAGCAAGATATTATTTTTTCTAATAATTCCATAATGAATTTCCATGATTAATATGAAATATTTTGTCAATTAATTATCAAATCTGCATTGTTAAAAGACGATCTGGGAGCAGAGCAAAGCAAGAAAGAGAAAGCGCTATCCGCTTTGTTGAATGATAGACAAGGATAGCAATACCATTGCTAATCAAACACTGCCATTATAACGTGGACCTCACTATAATCACGTCATAGACTCTTTCTCACCCATTATTACGTATTTATTACCTACGTAACTTCACATACTAGTCACTAACGTTCAAGTGAAATGGACTTGAAAACTTACATTAATTTGCATTGTAGTTTAGGCGTACACCGGTCATACTGATAAGAAGTTGATATTAGATTAGCAGAAGAAGTATTAACTTGACCTTAAATCTCCCGTCCACACCTAAACCAGACTTGTCTGTCCACTTTCATTTATATCTATATTCATTCCTGAATCAGTATATCCATTTCTATAGAATATATCTATGTTCTTCCATATAATTTATTTATTCTCACTTTAATCTGTATATTCAGCTCCATGAAGTATATCTGTATTGATCATGCTATCTCAAATTATTATGTTCTCGTTCTTATTTATAAAGTTACAGCTCAGTCTCTATCTCTAATGCTCTCAAAATCAAAATCAAATCAAAATAATTCATTTGCCAATTATAAAGATAACAAGAATAAATAAAACAAATACTTCATACTCATACAGAATAAAAATAAAATTTCAACTTCAATTTTCAATTGGCGTTGCCAACAAAACCCAAGTTTGTGTGCTAGCAACGAGTACCAAAAGATGTCATTCGGTTTAACATAAACATAAAAGATGATTAAACATTTTAGTTAAATAGTAGTAATTGACCGAGCGAAGTAAGGTCTAAAGGTGCGTACAGACTTTCGCTCTGCTCCGCAACCGAACGTCACTCCAGCAGAGCGATTGATGATCGACCGGCGAGCAACAGTGGTTCGACCAGGGAACGCTAGAAGATCTAAAATCTTCTGTAACGTTCATGATGGGTGCGTAGGCGGAGCGACTGTGGTTCGATGGTGGTACGAAGGCGGTACGAGGGCGGTACGAGGGAGGAGCGTGCTCGGTGCGGGTTGGAAGCACGAATATGTGTACGCAGCTTAAGATTCAAGTCGACGGTTTGGCATTTTTCTTAATGTTTAAATGTTTGAATATTCAAATGTTTATATGTTGCACATTTACGGCGAAACGCGGTAATAGATTTTCATGAAATTTGACAGGTATATTCCTTTTTTAATTGCGCGTCGACGTACATACACGATTTTTGGGAATTCTGCATTTCAAGGATAATATGAAAGGAAAAAGGAGCCTCCTTCATACGCCAATATTAGAGTAAAAATCAGACTATAGAATTATTCATCATAAATCAGCTGACAAGTGATTACACAGATGTGTGGAGAAGCCAGTCTATTGCTGTATAAGGTCTATAGTTTCAAACAGGTACTTGTGGATGAGAACACTGCGTGAGATCTACTGTTCACAGAACTACTAGTGATAAATAAATAATAATAATTGTAGTAATATGATATCTGAAAAAATGTAACTTAGTGAAAATTATATCAAAGGAAAAAGTGTTTTTGATACAGTTAAACTAAAATCTATTATTGACTCCTACTTGCACTCGAGTGCTATTATTTACCACTTTGCAAGTAGTAATTTGTTTCACTTGCCCTAATCATCATTTGTTTCTAATATTTTAGCTAGTTAGGCTAATTGCAAAAATCTCAAAAATTTATTTTACTGTACGTTGTTATAATTCTATGTATTTTTCTGATATTATGCAGTTGTAAATTTATTTGAACTACTACATTTTTTTTTAAGTTGATATGTAAAACTTTTTTGTTGTTATGAGCAAGTGAAATAAAAATATTCTATTCTATTCTATTCTATTCTAGTTAGAATCCTAACTATACATGATGCGAAAAACATTCTTACTTCTGATCCATTTCTCTCATTATGTTTAATGGCTGATTTATTAAATCTATATGAAATTAATTGGACTGGCAACATATTTATCAATTTATTACTCATTTATATGAACTGTCTGCGGCATACGACTGCTTCATAGAGGCATACCTCTGGTTTATATACCCGGGATATAAACCCCCTATACAATTTATACCTCGAATTGTGAATTCTTGAAGGAATTATATGTGGGAGAGAAATGGCACTGATTCATTCACTCTCTCACTCACTCATTTATAATCAACAGAACTAAGAATTTACTGAAACAAATACGTTCAAATTCTTCAGGCTTGTTCAGTTGTACTTCTAAAGGCGCACTAAGAACGTATTAGAAGATATTTCCAAATTCATGCCCAGAATCTGAGTTTTTCTGCGTTTTCTCAGCTTTCTCAAGAATTAATTGGCGAAAAATGTTCAAATTTGGTGCACAGGCTCAGCTTAGGTGTAAAAATGTTGTTTTTTTTCGGAATTTTCAAGAAACAATTGCCAAAATATGTTCAAATTTGGTGCACAGACTAAGGGCTAAAGTGTACAAATGTTGTATTGGGAGGGTCTACAAGAACCGCCAAAGATCCGTTGAAAATTGAAGATTTGTAGGCTTTTTCAAGTACTAATTGACGGAGATAATGTTCAAATTTGGTACAAAAGTTCAGCTGTAGTCTAGAAATTTTGAGGACTTCAGAATTACGTCACAGTTAGGCCCTGATAGGCTTTTCACTGCGTTTTCCTAGCGTTTCCAGCGTATAAAGCTTGATTTCATTTTTCCTGTATTTTCTCAAATTTTTCAAGATATTATTGACAGAAAAATTGATTACTAATACGGAATATATCCATATTTACAGCTTTTTTTTCAATTCTACTACCATAGTTTATAATACGACGTTTAGATGCTTTGACGTTTAGAATTTTAACAGTACAATTTGTGGATTTATTTATTTATTTCATTGGCAATTACAGATCATAATTATAATAAATATAATATGATTGGGAGAAGACAACAGGCATAGCCCAAAAATGTCTTCTCCCAAATTTTAACAAATAAAAGTTTCAAAAAGAATAAGGTTAAGATTTCACTTTCACTTCAAAAAGTCCAATTTCCACTTCAAAACTAATGACAAAACTAAAAATTTTGAATTTTAAAAAAATTCAAGTGAAACTCTTAATTTTTTTATGATTGTGAAGGAAGATTTTCGTTTGTATTTGTATTTTGAAGTTAATTAATGTGATAAATTGAAATCTATTGTAGTAGATACATTTTTTGGACTGAAAATAGTGTGTGAATTAAGTTATCATTCACATAACCTCTAGACAGTATATTCCAAATTAAGGTTTGAAGCAGATTTGGGCGAATGCCTGTTGTTTTTACCTGCATTGTATCTATTGTCTATGAATAAATGAAATTAAATAAAATAAGAAGAAAAAGAAGGAGAAGAAGAAGAAGTTGAAGAAGAAGAAGAAGAAGAAGAAGAAGAAGAAGAAGAAGAAGAAGTAGGAGAAGATAAAAATGCACAATGGAGTTGTGGATTAATGAATTAATTAAATATCTATAGTCACGATTCAGTCCTCATTTACAATATTAATACTCTCTTGCATATATATTCCTCTGGTTATTCACTCTTAAATTTGTATAAAAGAAGAAACATTCGTTTAATACTCAACTTGAATTCATATCTATAGTTCCATCTTAGTCTCTAGTTTCAATACTTTCTTATATCTATGAGATTCTCGTTATCCATTCATCTTGAATGTCAAACTGTATATCTATATCTTGATTGGAATAACGCTCGCATACTAAATATTCTATACCTATATTCAAACTTGACTTTGTGTAAATTATTATATAACAAACAAGTGCAGTATTGGATTCCGTATGCATTTTAATGCATACATGCGTCACTGCATTCTATGAAGTGCATTGTAGGAGAGTGCATTGGTGCATTCACGTGATTTATTCACGTGCCGGTGGGTTGAACTGGTTTTCTTATCGTATCCTGATTTCAACTGGTTTCAGGGTCTCTGCTAGAATGGTTGAATGGAATTTTGTACTCTACGGTACTCTATGAATAAATTATTCATGATTTTCAACCGTTATAGTTTGTAGACTATTTGAAGAATTATGACATAATCGATAATTTGTTGTTTTTTATCCTTCTAAACTAATAGTTCTGTGAACAGTAGACCTCACGCAGTATTCTCATCCACAAGTACCTGATTGAAACTATAGACCTTATGTAAATACAGCAATAGACTGGCTTCTCCACGCATCTGTGTAATCACTTGTCAGCTGATTTATGATGAATAATTATATAGTCTTATTTTTACTCTAATATTGGCGTATGAAGGAGGCTCCTTTTTCCTTTTAAATTATCCTTGAAATGCGAAATTTCCAAAAACCTTGTATATACGTCGACGCGCAATTAATTAAGGAACATACCTGTCAAATTTCATGGAAACCTATTACCGCGTTTCGCCGTAAATGCGCAACATATAAACATATAAACATTAAGAGAAATGCCAAACCGTCGTCTTGAATCTTAGACCTCACTTCGCTCGGTCAATTAAAAATTTCCAGCTCATATGATTATATTTTTGGACTTATATTTTTGGAGCTTGAACTTTTTACAGTTGTAACATAACCTATTTTTTTGGACATGTAACAAAATTTGGTAATGTCATAGCATTGGGCCAAGCTTGTTGTCCCTACACATTTATATTCATATTCTTTGTGATTGTGCCCTCGATTGAATGATAAATAAATATGAAAAATACGTTCACACTATTGGCTTAGAGATATTGTGGTACCTCTTCTTAATGAGGTTATAATAATATTAAGTCATAATTCCTACAGTGAGATTTACTTTATATTGCAGTGGAGAAAGATAGGAGAAAAGCGTTGCCGAATCTCTGCCTTGCCAGTGCTTTTGATGGAGGATAGCAGTTCTGATACCGAGTTATCTGATGTAAGCTTATATCAAGGATTCATTCTTGTTCAAAATAATTATATTCAATCCGTCGAGAGAGTATATCTCTCAATAGAATTTTGTTGAAGTGAACAACTACAAGACTCAACCTATTTCGGACTATGTGTAACCTTATCTAAATTTGGGAGAGAAATAGCACAAGGTTACCTTATTTTTTCTCTCCCTATCATTTTGATGATGCAATTATTGTATCAATCAATAAATTAATAAAGAATCAATGATCAAATACTGTATTGCCATTATTCACATAGAATATTTTGTGAATTCCACTTTTTGTGTAGTTGAGAAGTTGATATTGTGGTAATTATTCATATTGAATGAAAAAGACTAAGAAATTGTCTATTGATAATTAGAAAGACCGAAGGTGTAATAACCGAAACCGGTCTTTCTAATTATCAATAAATCAGTGGTTTTTTGACAATTTCTTAGTCTTTTTCATTCAATTTTGTGAATTGATTCCACTTCTAGATTGTTGAAGAACGATTAGGCAACATTGCGAAGCTAGGAAGGGTTGTCACTATCTGCTTTGTCGAATGGATAGCAGCACCAGTGTTAATCAAATACTGCCATTATAACGTGGACATCACTCTGGGTAATATATATGTTATTTTATTCAGTTCTGAACTTTGAGATAATGAAATACTTTCAAACCCCGTTATAGGACCAACATAGATACAAAGGAGTGGCCACTATATTATTTCCAAATCAAATCAGACAAATATTTCCCAAGTGACACATTTCAAAATTGACACCTTAGAAATTATGGGCTCTAACTAATTTAGTTTTATAAATATTCGTAATACCAAAGCCTTCCTATATTGGTCAAGCTTGTCACAATATCATACAAATCACATTTAAATACCTAATGCGTATCTATATTGCTCAAGTCAGTTACAATACTAAACAAATCAAAAAGTATATAGGCCTACTTCAAACGCAAATACAACGCGTATTATGACAAATAAACTATGTGACTATAGTGAAGTCCACGTTATAATGGCAGTGGAGAAAGATAGAAGAACAACGTTACCGATCCTCTGTCTTGTCAATGCCTTCTATAGACGGTAGCTGATACAGGTTTATTGATGTAATATTAACTGTTAATTCTCGTTTACAATAATCAATTATATTTTACTGGTAGTTCTAGTAAAATAGAGTATTAGTTCTAGTAAATAGTAGTACTAGTAGTTAATTCTCGTTTACAATAATAATCAATTATATTCTAAGGAAGAAATTATATTTTTCAATAATTTCTCAATTAAGATGAAATATTGTGTTAATCAATGATTAATTCTACATTGTTAAAAGACGATCTGGCAACAGAGCAAATCGAGAGAGAGATAGCTCTATCCGCTTTGTTGAATGATAGACAAGTATAGCAATACCATTTCTAATCAAACACTGCCATTATAACGTGGACCTCACTACATACTTGTGACTATATATACTATGTATGTACAACTTCATAATCTAAATATATGTGAAAAATATATCAATATGAATTGAGAATAAATATGAAATATATAAATGGGCCAAAATACATAAATCAATAACCTAACAAGCGCATAGCAGCTATGGTCAATTGGTCACCCATATTGGAATTTAATTAGACCTGTCAGTATTCCCCATTAAAAACATCAATGCTCCTAATTCAAATAATGCTGCCAGTTGGAAGTGAAACACTCCATAGCTGCTAGTAACAATAGGTAGTTAAAAGTTAATAAATCATTTTTTTTTTGTTCGAACATAGGGGGCGTTACCAGGGTACTAAAATACTGAAACAGTGGCGAAATTGTTCATTATTTGTAGGCTAGAATTCCTATCTAGAACTGTTAGATTGTTACTTATGGTGAGGTCCACGTTATAATGACAGTGTTTAATTAATTTATTTATTCATTTATTCACAATTATCACAAAAACTTCAAAATTTGAGTTTAACTCAAATGACAGGTGACATGTCAGTATAATCTAATATTAAATTATTCTTAAAGCTATCCTATAACTAAATATTGCAGATAAGAATCATCTATTTACAAAGTCAAAAAATCTACTCTCTAATTAAATCTATATATATCAATGTGTACTAACGTATTAGATATAAGTAGATAGTCTAGATTGATAAAATTAATCAGAAAAATTTGTCGTTATTCAAATCAATTAAAATTGAAATAATTAGCAATATTGCTATCCTTGTATATCATTCAACAAAGCGGATAGCGCTATCTCTTTCTCGCTTTGCTCTGTTTCCAGATCTTCTTTTAGCAATGTAGAATTAATAATTAGTTAACCGAGTATTTCATATCCATTAAAATTCATTATGAAATTATTGAAAAATATAATTCTTGTTTATAAAAAAAAATATATATATATGTATATATATATTATTATTATTATATTTAGTATATATATATATATATATATATATATATATATGATTGTTATTTTAAACGAGAATGAACAGTTAATATAACATCAATGACCTGTATCAGCTAGCCTCTACACAAGGCATTGACAAGACAGAGGAACGGCAACGGTTTTTCCTATCTTCCTCAACTGTCATTATAACAATACATGGACCTCACTATACTTTCAAATCACTGCTCCATATCTTTCGCATATAGATTTACTAGCCGTCAGGCTCGCTTCGCTCGCCATATCCGTTAAGCCAGGGGGCTCCGCCCCCTGGACCCACGACTAGATCGTCAGAGAATGAGATCAGCAGGCTCGCTTCGCTCGCCTGCATTTTTCATTCGAGCATTTTTATCATATGTTAGGATGATCCAGTCGGGGGTCTAGAATAAACGTCTGGCTAAACGG
>NC_052515.1:30833444-30868444 GCF_014356525.2 Nilaparvata lugens | reverse complement strand
GTCCGGTTACTTATTAATACAGTCCCTGTACGATCCCATCTCATGAACTGTATAGGATGCAAGGGTGCTATGCTTTTTAATTTTTATTGTACGAAGAGCTATTGATATAATTATATGAATCATCACATACATAATAACGCATATCTCTGTAGCGTTCAATAGCTACTCACCCTAAATTACTGTATAGATTCTATAGATTATGAATCTATTATTCTTTATTCTTTATTGATTCATACAATAAGTACATCATGGAAATGATGGGGAAAGAAAAAATAAGGTAACCTTGTGCTATTCCTCTCCCAAATTCAGATAAGGTTACACATAGTCCGAAATAGGTTGAGTCTTGTAGTTGTTCACTTCACAAAATGTTCAGTCCTTTATTATTTTCACAAAGTAGATTTCTCAATTAAGAATGCTTCAAAACCAAACATAGAATGAATATTTCACATTATCATCACTAAAATTGGAAACATCCACATATTAAAGAAAATTTCTTCATGAAAGAAATTATCTTTCTATTTTTAAAATAAACTTAATATTCTTATTCATATAATATAAATATTATTCTTATTTTTATCCAATTTCTAGTGATTCGAGCCAATTGAATCCTTGAATCAAATGTTGATTCATGAAAAAGTTAACATGCATTATAGAGTCAAATGAATCAATTCTGTTGATTACTATCACACTGTAGCAGTGTGGAACCAATTTGAACGTTCGATATGAGGTTGATCTTAATATTGATTCAATACGAGAACACACGGTTCGATTCTGATTCTAGATTATAAGATTGAGTTTCAGCTATTAAATTGATGTAGCAGAAATTAAATTGCAAGAGTTTCAGCTATAAATTGATGTAGCAGAAATTAAATTGCAAGAGTTTCAGCTATAGAATAATGTAGTGTTGGAATTGCAATCTATTGATTGGAGGGTAATATGTTTAATTGAATCAATAATTCATGTGTGGCCCAGTCTCTGATTGCAATATTATTTTTGTGTGGGTGTTTAATGGATGTATTAATCTATCTACATCTATATTATAATATTAGAATCCTGATATGCAATAACATGCTTTTAGTGATTAGTAGTCATGTAGTGATCAGAATACATAGAATACATTCATGTAGTGAATAAATAAATTTGAATTGTGAGGTAGTAATATTGATTGAGAGCTTTCGAAGAATATTGGATTTCAATATTCATCGTCTTTCCTTCTTCTCTTCTCCTCTTACTCTTCCTCTTTCTCTTCTACAAGAGATTTGATTTGATTTGATTGAGTACTTTTTATGTAGATTACAATATATACTGACTTATACACTTGTATACAATAGCTTACAATACAGCAAAGTTATAGATGAATTTACATAATATAGGACTAAGAAAATAACTATTGAATGTATATTTATGAAAAAGCAATTTGTAATATAATAATATGGATAATAATCATATTGTTATGCATCTACATAAATTGGCGGAGCTTTGGACATATCAATGTCCATTCTTTGGGGAGAATATTAAAAATATCCTCCCACTAACTCTCTACCGAAAGTACAGAAAAAGAGAAAGAGAGAAGAAGAGATTGATTGATTATTTGCTTTATTGGGGTGGAGCTAGGACTCCTGGTCCTCTCTGCCACACAACCCACTATAATATAGGAGATTAGATTTCTTTATTTATGTATGTTACAATATTTACTGGCTTATACACTAATTTACATTAAATGACGATAATGCTAGTTATTCAACAAATTCCAAAAAGTATAAATAATTAATCAATGAGAATAAATATAGAAATGCAATTAGAATAACGAAAATATAATAATGTGATGTAACTTCATAAATCGGCGGTGTTTCAACGAATAATTGTCGATTCTCTAAGAAGGAATATAAAATATCCTTCCCATTAATACACGACCGGGTTGTGATGAATTAGAGCTGTTGGGAATCATAACTCGAAGTAATGCTCAAAAAAGAAGCTCCATTTAGTAAGTTAAAAACTAGTTGATTTGAATCATAGAATTACGGGATGAATGAATGAATGAAATTAGAATGAGTAATAGCATAGAGAAACATTAGCGTAAGTAGATATCCCATGGTATAGGGCGTTTATGTCGCAAGTTTTACTATTATCCCAAGCCGATAGTTCACGTAGTTCTTTCCCATGAAGCTATGTGACGCTGGTAGTCTCTCAAATTGTGCCGTTCATACACTCTCACCCCAACAAAACAGTAAAAATTTACAATGATCGACAGTAATCGGCTTGAGATAACAGTAAAAGTTGCGTCATAAATTCCCTATACCATGGCATATCTACTTATGCTATTGTTTCTCTATGGTAATAGTGAATACTTTTTGTGTAGTTCAGAAGTTGATATTGTGGTAATTATTCATATTGATTGAAAAAGACTAAGAAATTGTCACACAGATTTATTTATCTAAGTATCAATAAATCTGTGGTTTTTGACAATTTCTTAGTCTTTTTCATTCAATAATAGTGAATACAATATTGCATTATTAATTAATATTAGATAAATGAAACAAAAGGTTATAGGGTGGGATATAAATTAAAATTTTAGAAATTGATTGATTAATATTGACAATACACAATACTGAAGAACAGAAAATCTTGAGATGGGAAGATGAATATGTATTATGTAGAATGGAGATGGGATGTGGAAAATGGATGAATGAATGGAATGAAAAATTGAAAGGAAGGGAGATCCTTTGTCATGCAGTGCTCTAGGGTTGGACAGACTCAGAGAGAGAGGGAGAGTGAGAGAGAGAGAGTGGAAGAGAGAGCGAGAAAGGGTTGAGAGAATGAGTGATTGATTGATTGAGTACTTTATTTATGTAGATTACAATATATACTGGCTTATACACTTATATACAATAGCTTACAATACAGCAACATTATAGATGAATTTACATAATATAGACTAAGAAAATAATTATTGAACTGTATATGATATGAAAAAGCAATTTGTAATATAATAAGTATAGAAATTATATTGTTATGCATCTACATAAATTGGCGGAGCTTTGTACATATCAATGTCCATTCTTCGGTAAGAATATTAAAAATATCCTCCCCACTAACTCTCTACCAAAGAGAGATTGATTGATTGATTGATTGAGTACTTTATTTATGTAGATTACAATACTGGCTTATACACTTGTATACAATAGCTTACAATACAGCAAAATTATAGATGAATTTACATAATATAGACCAGAGAAAACTTCTATTATTAACTGTTATTATTAATTCTGTGTATAGACTAAGAAAATATTATTGAACTGTATATGATATGAAAAAGCAATTGTAGTATAATAACTATAGAGAGAGAGAGAGAGAGAGAGAGAATGAGAGAGCGCGAAAGGGTGTGAGAGAATGAGTGACAGAGAAAGTGAAAGAGAACGAGAAAATAGAGTGAGATAGAGTGAAGAGACCTATTGCCGTAACAATAATAATTACAAGCCTACCGCGAGCAATTGATCGCCTAGATTCTAACTACTTATATCATACACACACACTCTTTATTGTTTATTATCCCCTAGACCTTAATACCTTTTCAAATGTCGCCCCACATTTTCAAATTTCGAAAAAATCCCGCCTCAAGCAAAATTAAAACCTTGAAAACATGATATCAAGCACTCATTCTCTTCTGAACTGTGATTGACCTATTAGTGTGTGCCAGGTTATCTCAGTTCAAATATCTATTGTAAGATTCATATTGGAATATCAGCATTTCTGGTGTAAAAAAACTCGGTTTCCCATTCAACCAGTTCTGGGAGAGGATAATTTCTTAGTTAATAATCCTATAGTGAGGTCCACGTTATAATGGCAGTGGAAAAGATGGAAGAAAAACATTGTCAAACCTCTGTCTTGTCAATGCCTTCTATAGACGGTAGCTGATACAGATTTATTGATGTAATATTAACTGTTCATTCTCGTTTGAAAAAAAATAAATTATATTCTATTAAATTTTATAATTTTTATCAATCATGTAATGAATTGATGCAATATTAACTGTTCATTCTCGTTTTAAAAAATCAATTATATTCTATTAAGTTTATAATTTTTAATAATTATGTAATGAATTGATATAATTAAGATGAAACATTTTGTAAATTATTATTAATTCTACATTGTTAAAAGACGATCTGGTAACACAGCAAAGTGAAAAAGAGATAGAGAGAGGAGATGAAACATTTTGTAAATTAATTTTTAATTCTACATTGCTGAAAGACGGGTTGTAGCGGGGAGCGGCTGTTAATATAGTGAGGTTCACGTTATAATGGAAGTGGAGAAAGAAAAAGAGAACAACGTTGCCGATACTCAGTCTTGTCAATGCCTTCTATAGATGGTAGCTGATACAGGTTTATTGATGTAATATTAACTGTTCATTCTCGTTTAAAATGATCGATTATATTTTATTAAGCAAAAAATTATAATTTTCAATAATTTCATAATGAATTTTCATAATTAAGATTAAATATTTTGTTGATTAATTATAAATTCTGCATTGTTAAAAGACGATCTGGCTACAGAGCCAAACGAGAAAGAGATAGCGCAATCCGCTTTGTTGAATGAAAGACAAGGATAGCAACTCCATTGCTAATCAAACACTGCCATTATAACGTGGACCTCACTATTATAGCCTAAGAGTCCAATAAGCCTTGTAACCTATTAGCCTAATATCTGATAGGCTAATGATGTTATTGGCAGAATGGAGTTTGGAGTATAATGGAGATAATAATTATTATCCGCGCAACTTAATTGCCAAGTTAATTAAAAGTTATTATAAACGGCGGGAAAGTTTTTAGGTTGATATTAGTGGGGGAGAAGTAACATAATAATTTTGAACGGTTTTTGTACAAGGAAGATAATAATTTTGAACAGTTTTTTCTTGAGATAGAAAGTGTAGGGTGATGGTTTTTGGGTGTAATTCATGAAGAGAGAGAAAAAAGGGTAGATTCAGTTTTGGTGGTAATTTGGCTTCTCAATTATAATTGGATGATTAAGAAAAGTATGGAAAGAAATGAGACAAGATCTGGTGGGTTGAGGAAATGTATTAATCTCATTGTGGAAATAGAAAGAATATAAGTGAACAAGGAGGAAGAGAGGATGATGATGAAGAAGAAAAAAGCGAATGAGAAGATGGAGAAGGAAAAGTGAAACAATGGAAGTCCAGCTATTCGGAAGTCCAGTTCTGTTTCTTCTTCTTCTTCTCCTTCTTCTTCTTCTTCTTCTTCTTCTCTATCTTCTTCTTCTTGAAAAATGTTGGGAAACACAGTAAAACTACCATCTTAGACGTATCCTGAAGTCCTCTCAAGACAGAATCTTCAGATCCTTGCTGGACTTCTATACCAAATTGATACATTTTCTCGTGAATTAGTTTTTTTGAAAAATCTGAGAGAACGCAGGTGAAACTTTAAATAACCGCCGATTTTGTACGGAGCTTTGGCGACACTCGAAACTCCTCCAATACATCATTTTTTACACCCAGCTAAGTCTGTACACCAAATTTGAACATTTTTGGTCGATTAGTTCTTGAGAAAGCTGAGAAAAAGCAGAAATACACAGATTTTGAGCGTATCTTTGGAACTTTTTAAACGCAATCTTAGTGCGCCTAATAATTATATACCAAATTTGTACGTTATTTGTTTAGTAGATCTTAGTTCGTTTATTATGAACGATTGAGTGAGTGACTGAATCAATGCCATTTCGCTTTCACATAATATAATATAGATAGATCAATCAATAATGATTATAAAACCTTGCTTAAAAATAATTATAAGTTAGATAAGAAACTCAAAAATTAATCCTTAATCATCAATATTATTAGTGAGGTTCACGTTATAATGGGAGTGTTTGATTAGCAATGGTATTGCTAACGCATTTCATTCAACAAAGCGGATAGCATCACCTCTTTCTCGCTTTGCTCTGTAGCTAGATCGTCTTCGAACAATGCAGAATTCATAATTAATCAACAAAATATTTCATCTTAATTATGAAATATTGAAAAATATAATCTATTGCTTTATAAAATATAATAGATTATTTCAAACGAGAATGAACAATAATTACATCAATAAACCTGTATCAGCTACCGTCTATAGAAGGCATTGACAAGACAGAGGTTCGGCAACGTTGTTCTCCTATCTTTCTCCACTGCCATTATAACGTGGACCTCACTATAGTAGACTAAAAGCCGCTCCGCGCTACATCCCCTTCAATAGAGCACAATATGTGGTACCAACCTTCAAGGTCAAATCTTGAAATCTGATTTGCAAGATTTGAGGTTATGTTGACCAAATTTCCAAATTTATCCCATTTACAACCAAAAAACTCATTTCAACCATCCACCAGCTATCATAATCTAATCAAAATAAGTTCCTAAACAAATTATGAGCATGGATAAAAGTCATAAATTCAAAATAATAGAATTATCTAATAAAATCACTTACCTAGTTCTTGAAACCCCGTGAACGAATTTGACAATTTTGTATTAAAATCGTATTTCACGCGGAAATAGCCACTGATAACAGTCAATTATTGATTATAGAACGATAATTAACTATATTTGAGCCACTTAACGCAATCTTGGAAGATAGTTCATTCATAAATAGTAAAGTTGTGTTTCTTTTCTGGCTCAAAATTTTGCAAAATTACTCAAAAATTTCTAATTTGTAGAGATTTGAGTGAAATATTTTTGTTTTTAATCAGATTTTAAATATCAAAATTTTTAGTTTAGTCATTAGTTTTGAAGAGGAATTGGACTTTTTCAAGTGAAAGTGAAATCTTAACCTTATTCTTTTTGAAACTTTTATTTGTAAAAATTTGGGAGAAGACAGTTTTGGGCTATGCCTGTTGTCTTTCTCCCAATCATATTATTATATGTATTATAATTATTATGATCTGTATTGCCAATGAAATAAATAAATAAATAAATTCACAAGTACGCAACCGGCCATAGAACTCACGAAGGCTACGCGGAAAACTGACTCATTCAAACATTTGTTGACAAAGATAGCAAGGTTTGTAGAGTGCGGCGTTCTTGAACCTATAGTAAGGTTCACATTAAACAGTAGCGGAGGAAGATGGGAGAACATTGCTGCCGATTTCTGCCTTGCCACTGCCTTCTATAGAAGATAGCACTGATAGCAGTATATCTGATGTAATATTAGCTGCTCATTATTGTTTCAAATGATCAATTATATTTTATTCGTCAAGAGTATATAACTTCAAATTATTTAATGATAATTCTTGATTATATGAGAATAATATGTTGCTGATTGATTATAAATATCTGGATTGTTGAAAAACGATTTGGGACTTTGCAGGGGTAGAAAAGGGTAGCGCTATCTGCTTTGTCGAATGATAGACAAGGATAGCAAAATCAATGTTAATCAAATACTACCATTATAACGTGGACCTCACTATAGTTGTTGTTATTATGAGTTAAGTTTGATAAGTTTGATATGGATAACAATAATATATTTGAATAATTTATAATATAATAAAGGATATATTGGCTTATATCATAGCCTCCTCTAATACAGATTAGAGTTTATTCTAGATATAGATTATTGTATTAGAGAAGGCTATGCTTCTATACCTACAGGATAGGAAATTATTTATTTATTCATATTTATTTTATTTATTCAATCATTCAGAATTACACAACTTTCAGAAGAGTACCACAGGCTTACGCCCAAAACGGTTCCAATTCTAATTTATACAACAGTCCAAATGTAGCTAGGTTATGTGTCACTCATTCTCCTATTACACACTCAATTTACAAATCAAAACACACAAAAATTATTTTTAAATTGAAAATACTTCAAAATGAATTAAATCAATCACAATAATTAGAAAATTCCAAACTTTGAAAAAAACTATAAAATTTTGAGACCAACACACTATTTAAGAAGAAGAAGAAGAAGAAGAAGAAGAAGAAGAAGAAGAAGAAGAAGAAGAAGAAGAGTATGAGGCGTTGGAGGTAAAAGTTGAAATTGAAAATTGAAAACTAATTTTTTCCTTTGTTGAAGTTTTTTTAAGTTTGTTTAATTTTTTCCTCCTTACCGTTCTCTTCAAACAGCTTAACAAAGAAGAATATAATATGATAAATAAGAAGGGGTGAGCGAGAAAGGATATTGAAGGAAAGCACAAATATGGAAAATGGATAAAAATCGAAAGAGAAGAAGAAAAGAGACAAAGAGCATAACAAAGAAGAATATATGAGAAGTGAGAAGGAGAAGAACGAGAAAGGAAAACAAAAATATGAGATAGGCGAAGGAAAATAACGAACAAGAATAAGAGAACAAGAAAAGAAACAAAGATGGAAGTAGATAGACAGACAGTGTTCACCTTGACCCGTTGGTGACCCCTGGCTAGATCGGCACCGCTATCTATATATAGTTACACCCACCACACTCGTATCTACATAGATATAACATCAATGCTATCTAGATAACTACATAACTGCTACATAGATATAAAAACATTGGAATAAACACACAGTCTGCTATATATGATCAGCTTTTAACATCAATCTGACAGTGCTTCTTATGAATAAAACATCAGAGTCCCTATTCAAACAATGCTGACACTACATAGTTGATATTACCATGCATACTCCTACAGTATCCATATAACTTACATATCTATAGATATACAAAGTATTTAATTATCTACAGATATACAATCAATGCAATCAGCAGACAGCCTGCTATAGGATAGTCAACTTAACTTTATATTGTCAGTATTCTAATGAATATAGCACCAAAGTTCCCCTTCCATTAAATGCTGAAAATTTGAAGTGAATTTCATGTTATCCATAAATAATATTGGAAACATAACCTCTAAAATTGAGCGCGCTTTTTACCGCGCTTTTATTGTACCAGTCAGGCTACCAGATTATAGTGAGGTTCACGTTATAATGGCAGTGGAGAAAGATAGGAGAACAACGTTGCCGAGCCTCTGTCTTGTCAATGCCTTCTATAGACGGTAGCTGATACAGGTTTATTGATGTAATATTTACTGTTTATTCTCGTTCAAAATAATAAATTATTGACCGAGCGATGTGAGGTCTAAGATTGAAGTCGACAGTTTGGCATTTCTCTTAATGTTTATATGTTGCGCATTTACGGCGAAACGCGGTAATAGATTTTCATGAAATTTGACAGGTACGTTACTTTTTTTATTGCGCGTCGACGTTAATACAAGATTTTTGGAAATTTTGCATTTCAAGGATGATATAAAAGAAAAAAGGAGCCCCCTTCATACGCCAATATTAGAGTAAAAATCAGACTATAGAATTATTCATCATAAATCAGCTGACAAGTGATTACACAGATGTGTGGAGAAGCCAGTCTATTGCTGTATTTCCATAAGGTCTATAGTTTCAATCAGGTACTTGTGGATGAGAATACTGCGTGAGGTCTACTGTTCACAGAACTACTAGTATTTTACTAAGCAAGAAATGATATTTTTCAATAATTTCATAATGAATTTTCCTAATTAAGATGGAATATTTTGTTGATTAATGAATAATTCTACATTGTTGAGTGACTATCTGGCAACAGAGCAAAGCGAGAAAGAGATAGCGCTATCCACTTTGTTGAATGATACACAAGGACAGCAATACCATTACTAATCAAACACTGCCATTATAACGTGGACCTCACTAAATACATATCCTCTACTGTATCATGGAATATGTTGATATGTTTATGTGTTCGTGTGTGAGTGAGTGGGAGAGAGAGATATAGAGAGAAGGAGACAGTGTGTGAGAGAGTGAGTAAGTGAATGCGTCATCCATTGAAAAATGTCAGCCTCGTGACTAAATAAAACGTTCTCACGTGTCTTCTGGTATCTTAATCACGTGATCTTTTATTCCGCGTGTATTTAGACAAACTGTCCGCGAAAGAACTCAACATTATAATGTATTACTATATTTATATTCTCCATAATAAATTTGGTCAAACTGTCTGCTTGTATTCATTTAAATTCAAGGTATAACTGTATTTTGTATTTCCGTCAAATTGTATACAGTATTTGAATATGTATTGCCTCTGTCTGCTTACATTCATTCTCATTTATTTATTTTATTTTATTCATATTTTTCATTTATACATCGATACATAGAATAATATCATTCTAGACAATCAATGTGAGGTCCACATTATAATGGCAATGTTCGATTAGCAATGGTGTTGTTATCCTTGTCTATCATTCAACAAAGCAGATAGCGCTATCTCTTTCTCGCTTTGCTCTGTTGCTAGTTCGTCTTTCAACAATGTTGGATTAAAAATTGATTATTAACAAAATATTTCATCTTAATTATGAAAATTCATTATGAGATTATTCAAAAATATAGTTTCTTGCTTAATTGAACGAGCGAAGTGAGGTCTAAGATTCAAGTCGACGGTTTGGTATTTCTCTTAATGTCTATATGTTGCGTATTTACGGCGAAACGCGGTAATAGATTTTCATGAAATTTGACAGGTCTGTTCCTTTTTAAATTGCGCGTCGACGTATGTACAGAGTTTTTGGAAATTTTGCATTTCAAGGATAGTATAAAAGGAAAAAGGAGTCTCATTCATACGCCAATATCAGAGTAAAAATCAGACTATAGAATTATTCATCAAAAATCTGCTGTCTAGTAGATTACTACCCGTTCAAAAACATCGAACATCTTGAAAATGTATCTTTCCATCAACGTTAGTAGACAGTTGACTATAATACTACCCGTTTAAAAACATCGAACATGTTGAAAATGTATCTTTCCATCAACGTTAGTAGACAGTTGACTATAATACTACCCGTTTAAAAACATCGAACATCTTGAAAATGTATCTTTCCATCAACGTTAGTAGACGGTTGACTATAATACTACTCGTTCAAAAACATCGAACATCTTGAAAATGTATCTTTCCATCAACGTTAGTAGACGGTTGACTTTAATACTACTCGTTCAAAAACATCGAACATCTTGAAAATGTATCTTTCCATCAACGTTAGTAGACAGTTGACTAAATACTACCCGTTTAAAAACATCGAACATCTTGAAAATGTATCTTTCCATCACGTTAGTAGACAGTTGACTATAATACTACCCGTTTAAAAACATCGAACATCTTGAAAATGTATCTTTCCATCAACGTTAGTAGACAGTTGACTATAATACTACCCGTTCAAAAACATCGAACATCTTGAAAATGTATCTTTCCATCAACGTTAGTAGACGGTTGACTATAATACTACTCGTTCAAAAACATCGAACATCTTGAAAATGTATCTTTCCATCAACGTTAGTAGACAGTTGACTATAATACTACCCGTTTAAAAACATCGAACATCTTGAAAATGTATCTTTCCATCAACGTTAGTAGACAGTTGACTATAATACTACCCGTTTAAAAACATCGAACATCTTGAAAATGTATCTTTCCATCAACGTTAGTAGACAGTTGACTATAATACTACCCGTTCAAAAACATCGAACATCTTGAAAATGTATCTTTCCATCAACGTTAGTAGACGGTTGACTATAATACTACTCGTTCAAAAACATCGAACATCTTGAAAATGTATCTTTCCATCAACGTTAGTAGACAGTTGACTATAATACTACCCGTTTAAAAACATCGAACATCTTGAAAATGTATCTTTCCATCAACGTTAGTAACGGTTGACTATAATACTACCCGTTCAAAAACATCGAACATCTTGAAAATGTATCTTTCCATCAACGTTAGTAGACAGTTGACTATAATACTACCCGTTCAAAAACATCGAACATCTTGAAAATGTATCTTTCTATCAACGTTAGTAGACAGTTGACTATAATACTACCCGTTCAAAAACATCGAACATCTTGAAAATGTATCTTTCCATCAACGTTAGTAGACGGTTGACTATAATACTACCCGTTCAAAAACATCGAACATCTTGAAAATGTATCTTTCCATCAACGTTAGTAGACAGTTGACTATAATACTACCCGTTCAAAAACATCGAACATCTTGAAAATGTATCTTTCCATCAACGTTAGTAGACAGTTGACTATAATACTACCTGCCAGACTCAATAAAAGTTCTCACACTCACATTCCGGGACGACACGTCACGGTAGGACGTACGATAGGACAGTAAGCTCTATGTTTATTTAGGATTTTTTTCTAGACATTATAAATTTTTGAGAAAACATGACAACAGGTCAATGTAACTTACTGAGTGCGAGGTCTACTGTTCACAGGACTACTAGTGGAATATAATTGATTATTTTGAACGAGAATAACCAGTTAATATTACATCAATAAACCTGTATCAGCTACCGTCTATAGGATAGATTATATTTCATCTTAGTTATGAAAATTCATTATGAAATTATTATTGAAAAATATAATTTCTTATTTTATAAAATATAATTGATTATTTTAAACGAGAATGAACAGTTAATATTACATCAATAAACCTGTATTTGCTACCGTCTACGGAAGGTATTGGCTAGACCGAGGATCGGCAACGTTGTTCTGCTATCTTCCTCCACTGCCATTATAACGTGAACCTCACTATACAAGCTTTAGCACATCTATGTATCCAGTCGTATATAGAATGAATAGGTATTATAGAGCTGACAATAATGGATGAATATTTAATTCAATCAAGATATGTGAGAAATTCCTTTGGTCGGCTTCGTTTTGTGTGGGATACATGGATACATTATTTATTATTCGCGTCTGCTACATTTTATTCCTCTTCTTATTTCCTGTCCTTGACCACTAACCTGAATAGATTAAAATGTAGTCGATATAATAAATTGATTTATGTTATGTCCAGTAGCACTATGTAGCTGATCCATCCAGGCTATGTAGCTGATACCCTTTATGTTGAATACATTATGACTAATATAATTAGATCAAATTATTATAATCCATCATTTTGTTTCCTTCCAATATTTTCATCCAATTCTCCTAAGTGTTCAATTTCAAGTGTGTCTTGTATTATCACAAAAATTGTATTTATTAATTTTTCTGATAAACTGGTAGTTCTGTGAACAATAGACCTCGCGCTCAGTAAGTTACATTAGCCTGTTGTTATGTTTTCTCAAAAATTAATTAATAATTTATCAATTTAAAATGTCTAGAAAAAATCCTAAATAAACATAGAGCTTTATTTATTTATTTATTCGTTTATATAATTACAAATCATATGAATATGATCGGGATAAGCTTTCTGTCTTATCGTACCGTAACGTGTCGTCCCGGAATGTGAGTGTGAGCGCTGTTATCAGGTCTGGCTGCAACTGTCTACAACGTTGATGGAAAGATACATTTGCAAGATGTTCGATGTTTTTGAACGGGTAGTATAGTCCACTGAACAGCTGATTTATGATGAATAATTCTTTAGTCTAATTTTTACTCTAATATTGGCGAATGAAGGAGGCTCCTTTTTCCTTTTAATAATAATCGCCTTTATTGATCAAATATACAACAATTTGTTACAAAAATATTTCTATATAAGTATTACATTACTGGCATTCGCCCCATTGATAAGATCCGTCCGGGGATTTTTCCTTTTATATTATCCTTGAAATGCAAAATTTTCAAAAACCTTGTATATACGTCGACGCGCAATTTGAAAAGGAACATACCTGTCAAATTTCATGAAAATCTATTACCGCGTTTCGCCGTAAATGCGCAACATATAAATATTTAAACATCAAGAGAAATAATACCAAACCGTTGACTTGAATCTTATACCTCACTCCGCTCGGTCAATTATCACAAACATTTTAGTATGAACTTTTCTGATAAATAAAATCATTATTTTATTAGTGTAAGCGCAGTATACTTTTGTCTTTCACTAATTTATCTTTAAATAATAAAGGAAAGAACTGGCTTATACACGTACCGGATAGGAAATTCATGAATGACGCATCATCATGTCTCAACTACTCAACTCATTAACTTGAAATGTTGTGTATTGATTCTTAATTCACCCGAGGATGGTTATAGGCCTATTTTAAATTATTCTAGTTTTCAGTTTGTCAAGTTCTTCATTGAACCCTTGCGGAGCACAGGTTACCTGCCAATCAAGTATGAAGATTTGCTAGTCATTCTATCGTAGAAATAGAACATCCACTATATACCATACATTGACATATTCTGATGTAAAGTAGCATCCTGCAATATAATACTGGAATATAAAGAAATGTAATAAGAATACAACATAATGCAGCAGTTCCGTACTATTAATACAGCTCCATAAATATTCATCATTCAACATTATATTGACAGATCTAACTGAGCAAATCACGTCAATCAAACGTCTTTGAACTAAAATTGATTGAAACTAGCCTAATCATGATTTACCACAATTACCTTCTTCCAGTTTCCCTCATATTTATCCTCATTTCCATTTCCTCCTCATTCTTATCCTTCTCCGAGTGAACAACTTTCATTTGTTCATTCATTCATTCTAATGAATCCGAAGACATTGAATTTATCCAAATGACTTGAAAGACATTGATTGACATGACTTCAGGTAATCACAATGCAATCTCATGCAGAACGAGTTACATAGTCATTCTGATAAGTATAATCTAGATTATTATAGAATACATATATTTCTAGTATATATGAGCAAGTCTGGGTTATAGAATACATTTGAATTTCTGTGAGAGGACGTGGGTTAAGGAAGTATTTCAGAACAGTGGTCTATGAGCTGTTAAACGTTTATGACTACCGTATTTTTCTAACACCAAGGTTGTAGTTGAGCATTCCTTGTATTCTAATTGCTGCCTTTTTAGTGTATCTGATATCTGCTGGAGCTTAACTCTTGAATGAAAATAATAGAGACTGTTTAGAGTTTAACTATCACATTCCTAAAAGTTTTTAAGTGTCTTATACATGAAGTGCGTTCATTGGAATTGATTAATCTATGGGCCGGTTTCCGAGCTCGGGATTTGGCTAAGTTTAAACTTCAAACAGCTGGAGTCAGAAAATTGGCTTTCCGAAACGGGGCGTAGTCACAGTCCACTTTGAAATTAAATTTCGAAAAAATCTGGTGTGGCGCACTCATGCAACTTTCCTTGCCGTTATGAAAATTTATCACCTGATGCTAGTGTACACGCGCATCTCAAGTCTACTATTCAAAGATCTGCCAGTTGGTGACAGGACAATAACGCTGGAAACACACGAAGTCTGCTATCTCTTCATAGTGAATGATTTAATAGAATCAACAGTTGCCAACCATTTGCATTATTGAATAAACACATTTTCTCCAATTTCCAGATTATTTCCAATTTTAGACAAAAATGTCACCGAACATTAATTGTAGAGATTTTTATGCTCAATCTTTTCCACTTGAAATTTTTTGTTTAAATTGTATCTGAAGCCTGATAATTGGGAATCTAAAATCAAACTTTGCATAGATGAGGCGGAGCTCCTGAAATTCTTACAGATATGGGACTTGTGGCAGTTGATAGAACTTATCAATGACTATTCTGGGTATGAATTTGATCAAAATCGTTGGAGCCGTTTTCGTGAAAATCGCAAAAAACCCTGTTTTTGACAAAATTTTTGCCATTTTAGCCGCCATCTTGAATTGGATTCGTTCGAAATTGTTCGTGTCAGATCCTTATAGGGGAAGGACCTTAAGTTTCAAATTTCAAGTCATTCCGTTAATTGAGAGATGAGATATCGTGTACACAGATACACATACACTCATACACACACACACACACACACACACACACACACATACAGACCAATACCCAAAAACCACTTTTTTGGACTCAGGGGACCTTGAAACGTATAGAAATTTAGAAATTGGGGTACCTTAATTTTTTTCGGAAAGCAATACAATCCTTACCTATGGTAATAGGGCAAGCAAAGTAAAAACTAGAAAATTGAACACAAAAAAAAATAAAGAGAAAATAGTGGAAAGTTTCAGCCATTTTAAATTATTCAGGAATTTTTAATTTCGCCAAGGAAAGATGTTTCCAATTATAAAAATGAGAAATCAAAGATTGAATAGCCAATTTTCTGACTCCAGCTGTTTAAAGTCTAGAACTTAGCTAAGTCCCGAGCTCGCAAACCGGACCTATAATAATGTTCTCAATAGAACATATGAATAGATCCATATGTTGAAGTAAACAACAAATCATGAAGTTATAAACATAACTTCACACATTTTTGGACAATATTTCTGTCGAAATTTGGGAAAGGAACAGTTTTGGGCTTCAATTAATTCATATCAAATATTGTTTAATAATCAAATTAATCTTGTTTTGTTCAAATGTATAGATGTTGAAGATTCATTAATTGAAGTTCTAGTTATTCTGTTCTCTTTTGTTATAATAGTTCCTTTCCCCCTTACATAATTGGAGAAGGCACATCGTGCTTACATATTTGGTGGAGGCTTCTCCCGCCGTTCCTCAGCCTGTTTACATATTTGGTTGAGCTTACATGGTTGAGAATTATATTATATCCATCAATAAATAAATCATTGACTTTAAGCAATTTTTTCCTTTATCACATACAATTTTTTTCCTTTATCACGGGCAAAAATGTTTTTCCGGCTCTCAATCTTTTCTAGTCCTCGGTCTACGGCCTCGGACTTGAAAGCCGATTTCTAGCCAGAAAAATCTCATTTTCTGCTCTAGGTGCATATTTCGCACTATTATCGAAGAGCTGCGTTTACACCAAAGTTACTAGCAGTGTATTTATTTCTCCGTCCTTATAGATTCTATTAGATTGAAACATAACTTTTCGCCACACTGCACAGAAAGCAGCTGTTTTCCAGTCCCTACGTAGATCTGAAAGACCTTGTTTGCAGACGACGTCAGAAAAGGGTTTCTTTTCCGGTCTAGGCCAGAAAGCTGTCTCTTTCCAGCCGCTCATGGAAGTAGTTAATAAGTCATCTGCTAGATCGGGCGAGTGTCCACTTTCATCATCAGCTGAAGTCGCCATGATTTCAGTTCCAGTTTCGAATCAAACTAATTCGCTTCGCAACCAGTTTTATTCAATTATTTATTGTTGATTAGTGCATTCCGAATTTTCAAAAATGCTTGAAGATGACTGTGGTATTCCAAGTGAAATTTTAAAAGAATCTGAAATCCTGACTGCAAATCTTCTACCACTAAAATCAAGAGATAGGTACGACAGCTTAACGAGTATTCTTTATTTTGTATTCTTTATTTATTTTGTCAGCAATACCTGTAGTGTGGCGAAAAATATCGTTCGCACCATGGGCAAAAATGTTTTTCCAGCTCTCAATCTTTTCTAGTCCTCGGCCTACGGCCTCGGACTTGAAAACCGATTTCGAGCTGGAAAAATCTCATTTTCTGCTCTAGGTGCGAAATATACTATATCATTCACATAATGAGCATATGCGTTTGACAAGTTCCGTTCAATCTAATAGAATCTGTAAGGATTAAGTTATTAACATTTTGCTAATAACTTTGGTGTAAACGCAGCTCAACTACTTACATTACAGGAATGTTGTTAATATTGTTAATTTTGTCGAAAGTTTTCATGGAGAAATTATCATACACATGATGAACATATGTGTGTGTCAAGTTCCGTTCAGTCTAATAGAATCAATAATGACGGAAAAATAGACATTTTTGTTAATAACTTTGGTGTAAACGCAGCTTGAAGACTTCACTCTCTGATTGTATCCACTGCATATATTCAACTCATACAGTATTGTAGCAGCAACAAATTCAAGGCCACAATCTAGATTGCTGGATTGAAATATTCAGAAATAAATGAGTCGGCTGGGTGGAGGCCTTGGACGGGATAATGTTATTGTTGAGTTGGCTGACCTGTGACCTGGCGTGCCTGCCTATTTCCTATGTTGCAATCGTCTATTATTCTTCAGTTCCCGCTTGCCAAGCTCTGTCAAGTCCTCCTTAAGTCCTCCTCAAGCCCCCAGTAAGTCCTCCTCAACCTATACTTACTTCTCAAGCAGTTGAAATTGAAAATTTTGTGTTGGAAAGTGATCGAGTCTAAAATGAGCTCGAATTTTTATTGATTCATACAATAAGTGCATCATCAAAAAATGATACGAAGAGAAAAGATTAGGTAAACTTGTGCCATTCCTCTCCCAAATTAGAAAGGTTACACATAGTCCGAAATAGGTTGAGTCTTGTAGTTGTTCACTTCACAAAATTCTCAGTTCTTAATTATTTCCACAAAGTAGATTTTTAAATGAAGATGCTTCAAAACCAAACAGATAAAAACAATTTTACTAAAATAAGAAATATTTTATTCATAGTCTTAAATGTGCTCGAATTTAAAATGTGTTCGGACGTTCAATTGTTCACAATATTCTTCTGTGTCCCTACCTACAACTCTCCTGTGAATCCATCTCAAGTTATATAGTTAACCGCACGAAAATAGTCCGATGGAAATTGGAACAGATAAAGCCCCCCACCAACTCAGCACAGAAAGACTTTGCTTATTTATTTATTTATTTATTCATTTACACATTGATAGATACAATATAATTCTCTACTATGAATGATTGGGGGAGGAACAACAGGCTCAAAGCCAAAACTGTTCCTTTCCCAAATTTAGATAGAAATTGTCCAAAAATAGGTTATGTTTACACTACACGTTTTTTGTCCAATTTATCAATAGAATAACTTATATATTATTATAATATATATATAAGTTATTATATATTGTAAGGTGTATTGAAAAATACTAATTAATTCTAATTCTTGATGATCAGCTGTAGACAACGTTGATCTACTTTGATTTGGCAACGTTTCACTCATCTGTTCCAATTTCCATCGGACTATCTTCGTGCGGTTGACTATATTATGAATTCCTCATAATATTCTAGTGATAAGCAAATAAGTGATTATTATACGAATAACAACTGTATCATATTTCTCATTGTTCTGGGTCCACACTGAATAAAATTTTCAACAAACAGGTATGTTGAAACAGTTGGGGCAAATTTTATTATGTTTGACAAACAATGTTTGCCCGTGGCCAGTGTGGACGCGTCACCAAACAAAATATTTTATTATGTTTGACAAACAATGTTTGCCCGTGGCCAGTGTGGACGCATCACCAAACAAAATATTTGTAAGCACTGAAGCTTTTCATGTTTTATAGCAAACACTAAAAATGTTTGTAGAGACAGAATGTTTTTGTTTGACAGACAATGATTGTCCAAACTTTTAAAAATGTTTGTCCCTGAGCCTTTCAACAAACATGTTTGACGAACAATGTATGTCGAACATTTTTTAAGTGTGGGACCAGCTCAATATATCTCAAGTTCTATGTATATCACTCCTCAAAGTCCCCTCTGCAATTTATGTAGATGCATTATTAGCTCCATAATACTACATAATTAGCTCCGCCAATTTATGTAGATGCATAACAATATAATTATCTATAGTTATTATATTACAAATTGCTTTTTCATATCATATACAGTTCAATAATATTATTATTATTTTCTTAGTCTATATCATGTAAATTCATCTATAATTTTGCTGTATTGTAAGCTATTGTATATAAGTGTATAAGACAGTATATATTGTAATCTACTTGAATAAAGTACTCAATCAATCAATCAAATGATTCATGATATTCTCAAATAATAATCTCATACAAGAAAACCATGGGAATAATCCAATTCCTAGTTCAATTTATCACTTACAATCCCACAATCTCAGCTCCTTACACCATTATTCAATTAGCAGTCTACCTGATCAGAATAAATTTAAACTCGTCCAGGAATCTCATAATTAAACAATCTGATCTAAAATGTTTACACATTGAATCATCAACGCATTCCAGGAAGAAAACTGAGTCTTTCAAGGCTGAAGCATTGAAGATAGTTTCGTTTTTTGTAGACATCAGTTGACATTTCAACTCTGTGACTGTAGCTGTTAGAATCTCGTTAAACTGTTGGCATTTCATAGCCTGATATCAATGTTTCTCATTATTTTAACTCTCCGTTTAAACTGAGGTTTACTTTACACTATCAGAATTCCTTTCAGATATCAAATGCTTCTCATCATTTTAACTCTCCGTTTAAACTGAGATTTACTTTAAACCAGTCAACCAATGCTGAAAGTTTAAGATGAATATCATAAGCATAAATAATGTTCACTTAAAAGGAAATCTTGTTGGCTATAAATTCTAATTGATCAACTAACTACTCTATACCAGAGCAAGATAGGATTATAGTGAGGTCCACGTTTATTTATTTAGCGTATGGCAGTATACACAACACATTTATGATCACAAAATTCGAAAAAAAGAAAACAATAGAAAATTCATATATAAAACGAATGAAAATATCTTAGTCACTTTTGACCTGGAAAATTAGAGGCATGCTTCCAGGGTATTTAAGTAGGCTATTGATGCTGGTTTAGCCACCAGGAAATCTTCATGTGCACCCGTGTATGCTGATCTGGGACACTCCTCCACTATGAGTGTCTCACAGTCTGGACTGCTCCACACTCACAGGTCCACGTTAAAATGGCAGTGGAGAAAGATGGGAGAAGAACGTTGCCGATCCTCTGTCTTGTCAATGCCTTCTATAGACAGTAGCTGATAAATTTACTGTTCATTCTCGTTTAAAATAATCAATTAAATTTTATTAAGCAGAAAATTATATTTTCCAATGATCTAATAATGCATTTTCATGATTAGAATGGAATATTTTGTCAATTAAGAATCAATTCTACATTGTTAAAAGACGATCTGGCAACAGAGCAAAGCGAGAAATAGATAGATATTTGATACAGGTTTATTGATGTAATATTAACTGCTCATCCTCATTTAAAATAATTATATTTTATTAAGCAAGAGATAATTTTTTTCAATTATTTCATAATTGAGATGAATTATTTTGTTGATTAATTATCAATTCTACATTGTTAAAAGACGATCTGGCTACAGAGCAAAGCGAGAAATAGATAGATATTTGATACAGGTTTATTGATGTTATATTAACTGCTCATCCTCATTTAGAATAATCAATTACATTTTATTAAGCAAGATATATTTTTTTCAATTATTTCATAATTGAGATGAAATATTTTGTTAATTAAGTATCAATTCTACATTGTTAAAAGACTATCTGACTACAGAGCAAAGCGAGAAAGAGATAGCGTTATCCGCGTTGTTGAATGATAGACAAGGATAGCAATACCATTGCTAATCAAACACTGCCATTATAACGTGGACCTCGGTGTAGTAAATAGGTACAGGCTTAGTGTGGTAAGGTCAAACTTTATACCGTTTATATTCTGATACTGTTAATGAAATAGTTGAAAAAGTTAAGTTTCGAAATCCAATTAATCAACTAGTTACTACGCTATACCGGAGCGTGATAATATAGTGTTAAGGTTAAACTACATACCGTTAATATCCTGGCACTCTATTGATGAAATAGTTAAAAAACGTAAGTTTTAATGATCGTGATAATGACAGTATTCATCACCTGCCATAAGGATACACATTAGATTTTATGATCCATTCAAAATGTGGAGTTGAGTTGTGACAAAAAATAGTGAATTACAGATTATAAGAACTGTTAGCTCATTGAAAAAATATCTGAGATTCCACAGTTGTTAATGAATGGAGTATGACGCTCTTCCTGGTAATAATATCATTGAATGGCGATTTACTGTTGAGTTATAACAATCAATTTGAAAATATTACAAGGGTACTAGTATTTCTTTATGATTGAACATCCAAGAAGTCCTAGTATTTATAGTATCTTAAGTCACAAGGACGGGAAGGGCCGTTTTGCAGGCGAGAATGATGTTTCTAGTCGAGGCGTTAGCCGAGACTAGAATTTCTTTCGAGCACTGTAAAAGAAATTCACGATTTACACTATTTTTACACTAAAGACACTCACAATTTATACTAAAGACATTAACACTATTTTTTGTCATAATAATCTAGAAAATAATAATTGAGAAACAGAAAACATTATCTGCTTGTGCTGACATTACTACATACATTCTATAAACATAGCCTAGTTTACAAGTTTCGAATCAGGAATTTCTTATTGTAGTTGACAAAACTTCCACCTGGGAAGCTAAACGGCGGTTTTCGTACCAGTTTTGCTGTTCCAAATTCGGAACTGGGAAACATACTGGACTGTAAAGAAAACAAGATTTTATTACAGTATAGCATATTTTTATTTGTTCTACAATCAGCTGTTTACCGGCTTGATTTCATGGATGTAAAACAGCTTAAATTGAATGACTATAACAAAAAATCTGGTGTGGCGCACTCACTCAACTTTCCTTGCCGTTATGAAAATTTATCAACTGACGCTAGTGTTCCCGCGCATCCCAAGTCTACTCTTCTAAGATCTGAGACAGCTGGTGACAGGACAATAACGCTAGATATACACGAGATCTGCTATCTCTTCATAGTGAATGATTTAATAGAATCAACAGTTGCAAACAGTTTGCAATTGACTAATCTTATTTTCTCGAATTTCGAGCTTATTTTCAATTTTAGGTGAAAATGTTACCAATCTTTTTCCAATGCCTTTATAACGTGACCTCACTATAGGCTCTATCACGTGACTTGGTCTCTCTTGTCTAGGCTCTCCATCTCTATTTTATTCTAATTATTTTCCACAGTATAGTGTAGGATGCATTAATTGCTAGAACTTATCCAACTGTTAGGGAAGTACAGAATCGGTATTTTAATTTGAAATAGCGGTTTATTCGTCAAGGTAACGTTCAATAAGAGATTTTTATCTTTCTTCTCCACAACCCACTCCACTCCTTGTTTTTCTCCTTCTCCTTCACCTAATCATCTTCCTTCTCCTTCTCGTTTTCCTTATTCATCTCCTTATTCTTTTCCTCCACCTTCTCCTTCACCCTCTCCTTTTCCTTCTCTTTCTCCTACATCTTCTCCTTCTCCTTTTCCTACATCTTCTCCTTCTCCTTCTCCTTCTCCTTGTCCATCTCCTTCTCCATCTTCATCTCCTTCTCTTGGTAGAAAGTTATTGGGAAGGATATCTTTAATATTCTCTCCAAAGAATGGACATTGATATGTCCAAAGCTCCGCCAATTTATGTAGTTGAATCTTATCTTAGATTATCTTGTATAGTTATTCCAAATTGATTTTTATTTCATATCATTGTACAGTTCAATAATTATTTTCTCAGTTTATGTTATGGAAATTCATCTAAAACTTTGCTGTATTGTAAGCTATTGTATCAGTGTATAAGCCAGTATATATTGTAATCTACATAAATAAAGAACTCAATCAATCAATCAATCTCCTTGTACATCTCCTTATCCTTGTCAATCTCCTTATCCTTTCCCTTCATCATCTCCTTTTCCCTCTCCTTCTTCTTCTTCTTCTTCTCCTTCTTCCTCTCCTCCTTTTCTATACCATCCTCATCCATTTTTTCCCGCTCCTTTTTCTTGCAATTTTGTTCTCGCAATCACAAATAACAAACCAAAGGTCCAAGAGCATTCGAGAAAACTGCTTTTCACACATTAATCCATTCATGTTTTCTTACCCCAAATTCACATCGTATTGTCAGCTCTTGAATCGATTATGTTGTTTCCTTTAACCATCTGTTTCGAAGATGCAGTCTCTCCAGATTATAGTTCTTTATTGACATTATTGTCTATGTATTCATGTTCCATGAATGAAATTTGAACATTAATTCTAGAATATCTAAAAGGAAAATTGAAATTTTTGCTCCGACGTGCTGGAGATGGATATTTTTAGAATCTATGTGCAATATTTGGAGATCTGAATCATCCCCGTTTTTCCGGTATGGGATCCACAAGTTGACATGTTTTGATGCAAACAAACCCGTAGAGTAGAGTAAATTCTACTCTCTCTCTCTCTTTTTTTCAATTTTATGACCACATAGGATCACTGTAGTCTCTGGTTAGTCCTCTTTCTTCGTTCATTCGCTTCAATTCTCTGCCTTTCTCCTCAGTACCTTTTCATTCTGTCAGATCTTTCTTTTCTCAATTCATCTGAGCAAACCTGTTGCCTTCTCCTAATTGTTTTTATAGATAAGATCCTCTTTCTTTCAGTGGTTTTACTCTCTTATTATACAGATGGCTATTTCGTTTTTCCATTTATTTTGTTCTCACTCCTAATTTGTTACAAGAATCTCCCAGATGTTTCAATCATTGGCAACCCACTCTCAGGAGACCCCATGCGAAGTTAGATCGAAATTTCAGTCTTTCACACCACTCCCACTGTAACCTACACTATAAATTACATCAAGATCCACTACAAGCTGTCAGAATCCCTCAAAACATAACATCAATACTTCGCATTTAACAAACACTGACTGCTCAAAGTTTAGAAGAAACTTTGAATCTTATAGTTTTGCTTTATTTCTTGAGTTTTTTTTTTCACTAAAGTGAGGTCCACGTTATAATGGCAGTGGAGAAAGATAGGAGAACAACGTTGCCGATCCTCTCTCTGTCTTGTCATAGACGGTAGCTGATACAGGTTTATTGATGTAATATCAACTGTTCATTCTCGTCTAGAATAATCAATTACTTTTTGTGTAGTTGAGAAGTTGATATTGTGGTAATTATTCATATTGAATGAGAAAAACCAAGAAATTGTCAAAAAACCACTGATTTATTGATAATTAGAAAGACCGGTTTCGGCTATTACACCATTGTCATTCTCTGATAAACTCACAGTTCAATGGTGTAATAACCGAAACCGGTCTTTCTGATTATCAATAAATCAGTGGTTTTTTGACAATTTCTTGGTCTTTCTCATTCAATAATCAATTACATTTTATCAAGCAGGATATTTTATTTTTCAATAATTCAATAATGAATTTTCATAATTGAGATTAAATATTTCCTAAATTAATAATTTTGATTCTACATTGTTAAAATACAAACTGGTAACAGAGCAAAGTAACAAGAAGATATTATTATTATATTCAGATTACAATAGCAATGTAGGATGCGAGATGAAGTTTTTAAGTTCAGATGAGTTTTTAAAGAGTTGAGTTTTTTAAGTTCAAAAACTTCAACTCTATTATAAGGTCCATGTTATAATGACAGTGAAGAAAGATAGCAGAACAAAAATGCCGATCAATGTCTCGTCAATATTGTCAGTATTACCGTCTTGTGAATGCCTTTTATTGACGGTAGCTGATACAGGTTTATTGATGTAATATTAACTGTTCATTCTCGTTCAAAATAATCAGTTTTATTTTTCTATATGTCTAATTTCATAATGAATTTCCATAATTTAGATGAAATATTTTGTCAATTAATCATTGATTCTACATTGTTAGAAGATGGGTAATAAAGCAAAGCGAGAAAGAGATGTTGAACGAAAGAAAAGGATAGCAATATCATTGCTAATCAAACTCTGCTATAATTTATTTATTTATTTACAACAATATGGGATCATACGGGAAAACCCCAAAAATTGCTCCCTAAACAAAAAATTACAACAATCACTTTACAAAGAAATTGAAAATCGAGAGAGAGAAAGAAAAACAAGGAAAAAACTATTTCTTATTAGCGAAGAAATAGTTATTTGTGCAACTAGTGCGCAAAGTGACAGTTTGCTGCACCGAAAGAAACGTTTACGCCCGAGCCGAAGGCGAGGGCGGAATGGTTTCTTGAGTGCAGCAGAGGAACTTTGCGCACGTATTTCACATTAAGTTTTTCCTACAGTTACCATTGAATATGAAAAGTGGGTAATTATGGGTAAAATTGCCTGAAATGCATCAAATGTTTTTCTGTGTAATTTTATATTGATAAAAACCTTAATCCTAAAATCCTAAAGTCCTCGTTGTCCTTGGTTATAATATATAATGAATAATAATTAGCGCGTTGTGCTTGGTTGCACCTCTGCTCACTATAGCAGCCACAGCAGTCACTGTTACCAACTTCATTTTGATTTTGCTGCACTGTTGCTCCATATAACCTACTAAGTATTTTTCGCCACACTGCACAGAAAGCAGCTGTTTTCCAGTCCCTACGTAGATCTGTAAGACCTTGTTTGCAGATGACGTCAGAAAAGGGTTTCTTTTCCGGTCTAGGCCAGAAAGTTGTCTCTTTCCAGCCGCTTAGGCTGGAAAAACGTGCTAATTATTATTAATAAGTCATCCGCTAGATCGGGCGAGTGTCCACTTTCATAATAAGCTGAAGTCGCCATGATTTTAGTTCAGTTCGAATCAAACTAATTCGCTTCGCAACCAGTTTTATTCAATTATTTATTGTTGATTAGAGCATTCCGAATTTTCAAAAATGCTTGAAGATGACTGTGGTATTCCAAGTGAAATTTTAAAAGAATCTGAAATCCTGACTGCAAATCTTCTACCACTAAAATCAAGAGATAGGTACGATAGCTTAACGAGTATTCTTATTTTGTATCTTTATTTATTTTGTCAGCAATACCTGTAGTGTGGCGAAAAATATCGTTCGCAACCACGGGCAAAAAATGTTTTTCCAGCTCTCAATCTTTTCTAGTCCTTGGCTACGGCCTCGGACTTGAAAACCGATTTCGAGCTGGAAAAATCTCATTTTCTGCTCTAGGTGCGAATATACTATTGCGTTGCCATGTTGCAAATCTGGAGTGCAGAAAAAATTTTTCCGCACTAGAGCGGAAAAGTGATTCTTTGCGTTCTGTATTCAGTGCAGCAATGGCCACTTTTCAACGTAACTGTAGGAAAAAACTATTTCTTATTAGCGAAGAAAAAGAATTTCATGAGAAACTAAATATACTGAATACTAGATACTATACTATATACTAGAAACCATTTACAATATGAGAAAATAGTAAGAGGGGAATCAAGAAATTACAAATAACATTCCAAGAATGATGTGAATTATATGCTGAGAATAAATTAAGGATAAGAAAGAGGTGAATGATAACAGAGCTAAGAATGAAAGGAAGTCATCTACTAAATATGGTACTCTATGTAAACTCTATTATAACGTGGACCTCACTATACTATCACAAACTGAAGGAGGATAGAATCATAATCTGTGCTAAAGTTGAAGTATTCATTTTATTCTATCAGCATCATCATTTTTCAATAACACCAAACCTTTCCATTCAAACAATACCGAAAGCTTTCTTCCTTCCGAACCTGCCTTCTATAGACGGTAGCTGATACAGGTGGTTTATTGATGTAATATTAACTGTTATTCTCCGTTTAGAATAAGCAATTACATTAATTTATTAAGCGGGATATTTTATTTTTCAATAATTCAATAATGAATTTTCATAATTAAGATGAAATATTTTCTAAATTAAAAATTGATTCTACATTGTTAAAAGACGATCTGGCAACAGAGCAAGGCAACAAAGAGATAATATTATTATATTCAGATTACAATATCAATGTTGGATGCGAGATGAAGTTTTTAAGTTCAGATGAGTTTTAAAGAATAAGTTCTCAAGTTCAAAAACTTCAACTGTATAGTAAGGTCCATGTTATAATGACAGTGAAGAAAGATAGCAGAACAAAGATGCCGATCAATGTCTCGTCAATATTGTCAGTATTACCGTCTTGTAAATGCCTTTTATAGACGGTAGCTGATACAGGTTTATTGATGTGATATTAATGTTCATCCTAGTAATCTCTATATTTATATCTAAAAGCGAAAAGGCACTCACTCACTGACTGACTGACTGACTCACTCACTCACTCGCAGAACTAAAAATCTACCGGACCAAAAAACGTTCAAATTTGGTAGGTATGTTCAGTTGGCCCTTTAGAGGCGCACTAAGAAATCTTTTGGCAATATTTCAACTCTAAGAGTGGTTTTTAAGGGTTTAAAGGTCGTCTTTAGCATGTATATACTTTTAGCATGTATATTCTAGTTTAAAATAATCAATAATATTTTCCATTATTTTCATAATAAAGTTGAAATATGTTTTCAAATAATTTTAATTCAACATTGTTAAAAGACAATCAAGCGCAGTTGCCAATTTGTCCATCAGAGTCAGTCGACTGAAGGCTTTCAGAGAGGAAACTCCTTGGAATCAAGATGGAATATTTCCAATCAATTTTAAAAATTCCAATCTTCTAATCAATCTAATCTTCTAGTTCTAAATTTCTAATCAATTTTTTCAAATTATTAATTCTACTTTGTTTGAGGACGATTTGGCAACAGAGCAAAGCGAGGAAGGGATAGCTCTATCCGCTTTGTTGAATGATAGACAACGATAACAATACCATTGCTAATCAAACACTGACATTATAACGTGGACCTCACTATAGAACAAAATAGACTTGGAATATAACGAGAGACGATCTGTCTTGCCAATGCTTTCTATAGACGGTAGATGATACAGGTTTATTGATGTAATATTAACTGTTCGTTCTCGTTTAAAATAATCAATTATATTTCACCAAGCAATAAATCATATTTTCAAATAATTTAATAAACATTTTTCATGATTGAGAGGAAATATTTTGTTAATCAATTACCAGTTCTACATTGTTGAAAGACGATCTGGCAACAGAGCGAAGCGAGAAAGAGATAGTGCTATCAGCTTTGTTGAATGATAGACAAGGATAGCAATACTATTTCTAATCAAACACTGCCATTATAACGTGGACCTCACTATAGAACTCTAACTACAGATCTCATGATTTTGTTTTATTTCTGAGTTTTATGGTCCACACAACTGGTGGTCCAAATACGTTTTGTTTCATTTTCAACGTTATATGTTTGGTCAACATCTTTATTGCCACTATCGCCCAATAGTGTGGGCGATTTCCAGGATCTCAGAGCCACCTCCACTTTGAACTTGGCTGAAAAGTTGCATTAAGTTCAAAGTTAAGTGCATTGAACTTTGAACTGATAGGTCGCAGCAGATGGTGGAGATCAGATCAAAAATTCACTTTTCTTTTAAGTTGCGTTTACACCAAAGTTATTAACAAAATGTTAACTTAATCCTTATAGATTCTATTAGATTGAATACAACTTATCATACACATGGACGAACATATTTTTTTGTCAAGTTCCTTTCAATCTAATAGAATCTATAAGGATTGAGCTATCAACATTTGTTAATAACTTTGGTGTAAACCCAGCTTTAATGTTCAAATGTTCAAATGTTTGAATGTTTAAATGTTTATATGTTGCGCATTCACGGCGAAACGCGGTAATAGATTTTCATGAAATTTGACAGGTATGTTCCTTTTTTAATTGCGCGTCGACGTATATACAAGGTTTTTGGAAATTTTGCATTTCAAGGATAATATAAAATGAAAAAGGAGCCTCCTCCATACGCCAATTTCAGAGTAAAAATCAGACTATAGAAAATTCATCATGAATAAGCTGATAACTGATTACACAGATGTATGGAGAAGCCAGTCTATAGTTGTATTTCCATAAGGTCTATAGTTTCAATCAAGTACTTGTGGATGAGAATACTGCGTGAGGTCTACTGTTCACAGAACTACTAGAAGGTTTCATCTGTGAAAAAACACTTGAAAACGGCTCTTGAAGAGTTTAAAATAGTAGTGTTGCTGAAATAGAGGTACTTCTGAAAATTTATTGTGTGTTCCACCTGTGGAATATTGTTCATGATTCATGGATATTGAGGTGCTTATCTCATTCAAGATTTTCAAATAACAACGATGTTAATTTATAACATCATCTTCTCATACTTCGAATGTGATCCAGGAGCATGATAGAGTGATGTTATCGAAGATTATCTACTATTACAAGAAGCCGTCTTATCAAAACGGCTTCCTCTGATTGGTTCTCATGAGATAATCATGGTTGCATTTTAACTGGCTTCTGTGCAACCAGGCCAAAAAGTGCTTCTTTTGGAGAATGCGTTCGTTCATTGATACTGCTGAAGCCTAGTCATTGGTTGAGCCAAACCAAGCTCATCCCGAACATGGTGTGTTGCTATTGGTTAGTAGAAGAGGCCTATTGATATCACTGAACGCCTGCCATTGGCTGATGCAAGCCACACCTATTGGTGGGAGGTGAAACCGACATTGACTGTCAGATAACGGATTTTGAGGGGAATATTAATCAGAGCTCAGAATATATCTGGTATTTATTTATCAGTTATTGTATAGATTGAAATTGGACTAATATATTTCTAATTATTAATCATTTATCACATAACATTTAAATAGATATATTTTAAATTTGTAATAGTAAGAATACAAATCAACAAGAAATAACTTACTTGTGACAATTATTACTGGGAACTATGAAGTATCAAGTCGTATGATACTGTATCAAGGATACTGTGTCAAATATGATACTGTATCAAGGATACTGTGTCAAATATGATACTGTATTGAGAATACTGTATCAAGGATACTTTGTCAAAAATATGATACTGTATCAAGGATACTGTGTCAAATATGATACTGTATTAAGGATATTGTGTCAAATATGATACTGTATCAGGGATAATGTGTCAAATATGATACTGTATCAAGGATACTGTATCAAGGATTTATTTATTCATTTTTATTCATTTATTGAAAACAAGAATATGTGAAAATGATCCATTTTGCTTCCATACATTAATCGTTTGAAAAACAAAGAAAATTTGAAGTACACTGAACAAATTAATATTGGAAATAAGAAATTAAATGTAGAAACATTTATGATTATGATTATAAATACATTAAATAAAATGCAATTACATCAAGTGATTATACAATCTTAAGTTCTGCACCAAATACTAAAATGAGAATGAGTGAAATGAAATAATACTTAAATAATAAAGGAAATTTGATGTATACTGAACAAATAATATTGGAAATAAGAAATTAAATGTAGAAACATTTATGATGATGATTATAAATACATTAATAAAAATACATTACATCAAGAACTGTGATACTGTGTAAAATATGATACTGTATCAAGGATATTGTGTAAAATATGATACTGTATCAACGATATTGTGTCAAATATGATACTGTATCAAGGATATTGTGTCAAATAAGATACTGTATTGAGGATATTGTGTCAAATTATGATACTATATCAAGGATACTGTGTCAAATATGATACTGTATCAAGGATATTGTGTCAAATATGATACTGTATCAAGGATACTGTGTCATATATGATACTGTATAATGTTTGATACTGTATCAAGTATGATGTAAAAGATATGAAAACTCTAGTAGTTTTCAAAATCATCTCTAGTAGTTTTCAATTATCATTATCGCCCTTATATCATTCTATTTAGTAGGTAACCAGTGCTCCACGAGGGTCTATTCAAAAACTTGACAAACTGAAAACCTGACCTACTGAAATCTTGAAGAATTTGCAGTAGGTCTATAACCATCCTTGGTTAATTAGGAGTCCATATGCAAAGATTCAAGTTAATCAGTTGAGAGTAGTTAAGACCTGATGATGCGTCATTCGTGAATTTCCTATCCCGTACGTGTATAAGCCAATTCATTCCTTTATTATATTATAGATAATGAGATAATAAAATAAGAATATAATTTAATAATAATGAATCAGATGATATTAGCCTCGAAAAGCAACAACTATCTATTATCAAAATTCAAGTTGCTCAGTGTTCACTGAAGCATGAATCAGTGTTGCAAAAAATGATAAGCTTGATTTATAACGGTAATAACGGCAAAGTATAACGGAACATTTACTCTATTTTAACTGTAATGTTAACAGACCCTACCCTAGGGCACACTGTATGAAACTAGATCATTAGATTACAAATAAAACTTGGTTGGTCAAGTCCTAATTTTTCTTCCTTAACTCGAATTAAGATAAAAAGGTAGGTAATTCAAGGAGACCTCCCTGGTTCTCTTACTGTATGTTTCGAAATGTGTATCTTCATCTTTCTCTATCTTTATATTATTTTGTGTATCTCCATCTTTTTCTAGCTCTATGTTTAGTGAGATCTCTCTGTTATCTGCTTTCAGATTGCCTAGCATTAGATGATGACTCAACCCTAATAAAAGTAATTTCGGAATGTTTTTGTTTTATCTTTCAACCGTCTTTACTTTCAAAGTTTTGCCCAATTTTTGAGGTGTGTTACTTATTATTGGGTGTCTCCCATCTTTTTCTATCTCTATGTTTAGTGAGATCTCTCTCTTATCTTTTCTTAGATTGTCTAGTATTAAATGATGACTCAACCCTAATAAAAGTAATTTCGGAATGTTTTTGTTTTATCTTTTAACCGTCTTTACTTTCTAAGTTTTGCCCAATCTTTGAGGTGTGTTACTTGAATCTTGCTTGTGTGATTTTATCAAAAGTTATGAAGCTGATGTGTTACTGTTAAGGTGCGTACAGACTTTCGCTCTGCTCCGCAACCGAACGTCACTCCAGCAGAGCGATTGATGATCGACCGGCGAGCAAGAGTGGTTCGACCGGGGAACGCGAGAAGATCTAACATCTTCCGTAACGCTCATGATGGGTGCGTGGGCGGAGCGACTGTGGTTCGATGGAGGAACGAGGGCGGTACGAGGGAAGAGCGTGCTCGGTGCGGGTTGGAAGAGCGTATATGTGTACACAGCTTAACATGAGTTGAAAACTTGAGAAAAAAATATGAAATACAAATATCGGATTTCCTGTTTAACGGAGTAGGCCCGGTCGCACAAAAGCCGGTTAAATTTCAACCGTGATTTATTCTAAGAGAACCAATCAGAGAAGGCGTTTTTAAAAGATACTCTGATTGGTTTTCGTCGAATTAATCACTGTTAAAATTTAACCGGCACTAAGTCTGCTTGAAGTTGAAGAAAACTCTATTGATTGATTGATTGAGTACTTTATTTATGTAGATTACAATATATACTGGCTTATACACTTATATACAATAGCTTACAATACAGCAAAATTATAGATGAGTTTACATAATATAGACTAAGAAAATAATTATTGAAAGTATATGATATGAAAAAGTAATTTGTAATATAATAACTACAGATAATTATATTGTTATGCATATGCATAAATTGGCTCTATTAAGAGGCTTCTTATCAGAGGTAGAATCATCTTCCGGTTGTTCGGAACCCACTTAAAACTGTAGGTCAATTCATTCAGACTTGCCTGTTGTTCTCCTACAAATATTATAATTTCTAAAAGTTATGAATGTGAGTTTCCTCTTGTCACACTCTCGTATAAACCTATAGTGAGGTCCACGTTATAATGGCAGTATTTGTTTGACATTAGTGTTGCTATCCTTGTCTATAATTCGACAAAGCAGATAGCGCTATCTTTTTTTCTAGCTCTGCAAGATTGCCAATGTATTTCAACAATGAAGGAATAAAATGAATTGATGAAATATGGATGTTAATGATATAATGCGTTGTTCTTCCAATCAACATTTGAGTCAAGGATTCAAATGACTCGAGTCACTGCAATAAGAGTGCAACAGGCAACATACCATCTTCTTTGAACAATAAAGTTTCAAAAATAAGTAATTCTCCCGAAAATATCAATGGAGATAAATATTTTTGATAAAAAAATACTCAACATTACATTTTTTTCAAGTATCAGGAACAAAATTCTGTTCGTATCAGTTGAATAAAACTCTGCCTTTCAAATACAGCCACTTGTCCCCAGGCAGAAATCATGAATCCAATATTGCATTCATTGCAAAATGAATTGAAAACTCATATTGAAATCAAGTCAAATTCAGTGAATCATTGGGAACTCCCACATCAAAAGCAGTGAGATGATTTTTTTGATTCACTGCGTTTCCAATGGGTGGTTTCACACACAAGTGACTGCATACCAGTCACAAACGGAGAGACAACTTTTTTGTACCACTGCGTTTTCAATGGGGTCACTTCACACACAGCTGACTGCATCCTGTGATATTGATAATTATTACAAATTCAACAAATTGATGAAGGTCTGATAATAATTATTATTACGAATTCATTAAGTTAGAAAGGCCTGCAGCCTTTTCATATTGGAGGTTACGTTTTTTTGTTGTTGAAGAATGAGAGCCAATCAGAAGAGAGAATGATGTTTTTGGGAGAGAGTGAGGGAACCAATGAGATGAGAGAATGGTGTTATAAGAGGAGGGGAGATGTCATTTCCAGTGAAGAATGAGAGAGCTTATAATAGAGGAGGACATGATATTTTCAGGAGAGTGGGAGAAAAATAGATTAAGAGAGAGTGAGTGAGAGAGAGTGTGAGGGAGAAAAAGAGTGACAAAGAAGAGAGAGGGATAGAGGAGGGAGGTAGAGGAAGAGAGAGAGTGTGTTTGAGAGACAGATATAGCAAATCAAAAGAGACTACGATATTTCTAGACTAGTGACCAGAGGAAGAGCAAAAAGATGGAGGTAGAGAGAGATAAAGATACATTGTGTACGGGAGAGGAGAAAAGAGAGAGAGAACAAATAAATGCATTGAGAGAAAAGAGGAAGAGAGAGTGAGAGAGAGTGATTGACAAAAGTGTGTGTGAGAGACAGAGTCAACCAAAAGAGACTCCAATTTTTCTAAAAAATCAAAAGACCAAAAATGATAGAGGGAGAGGATGAGATAAAGAGAGATTGTGAACGAGAGAGAGAGCAAATAAATACATTGAGAGAGAAGAAGATTAGAGAGTGGGAGATTCATAATCAGAATACAGAATGACATTTTTAGTAGAAATTCATAGAACCAATCAAAGCAGAGAATGATATTCTCAGAACAGAGTGAGACATCCAATCTAAGAGAGGAAAAAGAGATATCCGATCTGGAAATTTGATGAGCAAATCAATATGGCGGATGAGGGTAGTTGGCGGTTTTTTAATTGGAAAACTTTTAATTAATAACTGCTCGTGTCCAGCCATGTGTTAAACATTGATTTCTATGAATGTCTGGAGGGGTTTTAAGCTACAGTTTCATATTATTTATAGGTTCCACATTTTTATCAGTGATTTTCTGTTCTCAATCGAATGAGAATAATTATTTTATTACTAGCTGGCTCAGCGAACTTCGTACCGCCAAATAGTTAATGCATCTCATGACAAACTTTAGCTGGATGCACACCTGAGGAGGCGCGATGCGGCATT
>NC_052515.1:30805944-30828444 GCF_014356525.2 Nilaparvata lugens | reverse complement strand
AAATTTTAACTGAGGAAATTCCGTTTTATTCTCGCAGTAACAACTATAGTGGAATTTACTTTGAGCTGCTGGGATTCTTTATAGTTAACATCAATGCTTTCTTTGCTGAAATTTGTAAGTGAATCTCTGTAGAAGTTGTTGGGATTGTTGGTGGGAAATATTTGCAAAGAATTTGTGGGTGGTGGTAGAAATACTTGTTGATTGTAACTTTTGTGTTGGAGAAAATGCTGTTCAAAATATTTCAAAGACTGTAGACTGTGGACTGTGAAATTTGTGTGAAAAGGTTTAAAATTCAATGGTGATTGTTTCATTCCATTGATATTTCAAGTGAATTACTCAAACTTTCATTCTACGTCTATTCTATTCTGTAGAAATGAACACATGAAGATTCTGTAGAAATGAACACATGAAGATGAACAATGAACACATTAAAGGTATTGTAACTTTTATACTGAAGAAAATGCTGTTCCGAAAATCCGAAGGACTGTTGAATTTGTGAAAAAGATGTAAGCTATTATAATTTGTTAATTTATTATGATTGTATCGTATCATCCCATTGATATGTGAAGGGAATTATTCAAAATTATATTCAAAGTCCATTTTATTCATGTATTATAATTGATAGATTATAATTGTAACATCAAAATGAATTCCACTCAAATCATTTCTTGACTCTCGTAACGACTCGCCAAAACCTTCCCACATCAGTCGAGTCCACAACTGAACTTAAAACTGTTGAAACACGCTTGACTGATGATGGTATGAACTGATAGTGCTGAAACCACTGAAGGTCACTTGGAATTACGATCCGAATTATACCTTTGTTCTCGACTTGCGAATAGGTTTTGGAATTTATCGACTAACAATTTATCGACCAAATTCGATCCCTGCAATCATCATGAATTGTAACTATGGTAACATACACTCCACACTGTCATCATTTCTCATCTATTTAAAATCAATGTTCACCTTCAAACAATTCTGACAGTTTAAAATGAATCTGACATGGGTGAAAGTTCAGGGGTAAGAGCGAAATATGAGGTGTGTAATTTTCGGAACTCATGAACTTATAATGTAATTTAGATTTAGAACGTTGGGAGATTTACGTCTTTCGGTAATAGTAGAGTAGTGATTCAGATCTTATCCACTGGAATTTGACCATGTATTTTGGAGTAGAATATTGGTTTTGTCAAGATTTGAAAGTTTGTCAGATTTTTTCTGTTCATTTATTGTTTGATGTTTATAAAGCCGGGTCCACACTGAACAAATGTTCGACAAACATGTTTGTGAGGAGCTCAGAGACAAACATTTCAAAAAGTTTGGACTATCATTGTCAAACAAAAAAAATCTGGTGTGGTGCACTCACACAACTTTCCTTGCCGTTATGAAAATTGATCACCTGACGCTAGTGTTCACGCGCATCTCAAGTCTACTATTCAAAGATCTCAGCCAGCTGGTCTATCTATCTAGCGTATGGCAATAAACACAATTAAATTCCAATAGTAAAATGGGATGGGTAAAATTATATACCACATTTTATGTGTTCATATATCAACAACGAATGGATTCATCTCAGACATAGATTTTAAAACTATAGGCTAACATTTAATACATTTAAATAAGCTATTGATTCTGGTGTGGCTAACAGGAAAGCTGGTGACAGGACAATAACGCTGGACACACGAGGTCTGCTATCTCTTCATAGTGAATCATTTAATAGAATCAACAGTTGCCAAAACTTTGTAATTGAATAATCAAAAAAATTCTCGAATTTCGAGCTTATTTTCAATTTAAGGTGAATATGTTACTGCTCATTAATTGTAGAGATTTTCATGTTCAATCTTTTCCACTCAAAATTTTCTGTTTGAATCGTATCTGAAGCCTGATTATTGGGAATCTATAATCAATTTTGCATAGATGGGGTGGAGCTCCTGAAATGTCTACATATATGGGACTTGTGGCAGTTGATAGAGCTTATCAATGAATGAATATTCTAGGTATGAATTTGATCAATATCGTTGGAGCCGTTTTCGAGAAAATCACGAAAACCCCTGTTTTTGACAACAATTTCGTCATTTTAGCCGCCATCTTGAATTGCATTTGATCGAAATTGTTTGTGTCGGATCCTTATATGAGAAGGACCTCAAGTTTCAAGTCATTTCGTTGATTGGGAGATGAGATATCGTGTACACACACAAACACAAACATAACACACACATACATACAGACCCATACCCAAAAACCACTGTTTTGGATTGAGGGGACCGTGAAACGTATATAAATTTGGAAATTGAGGTACCTTAATTTTTTTCGGAAAGCAATACTTTCCTTACCTATGGTAATAGGACAAGGAGAGCAAAATACTGTTTTTCCAAACATTTTCAGAGTTGAAAGCTGTGAAACATAAAACCTATTCTCCTCACTTACAAATATTTTGTTTGACGACGCGTCCACACTGGCCACGGACAACATTGTTTGTCAAACATAATAAAATTTGCCCAAACTGTTTCAACAAACATGTTTGTCGTACATTTTTTCAGTGTGGACATGGCTTAAGAAATATTTCTACCAGGTTTGATTTTGAAGCATCTAAAGGTGCGTACAGATATACGCTCCGCACTCGCTCCGCAATCGCTCCACGCACCCCCGCACTCGCTCTGCAAACGCACCGATCATGAACGTTACGAGAGATGTTTTCGCGTTTCACTCTTGCTCCCCGGTCGATCATCAATTGATCTGCTCGAGTGACGTTCGATTGCGGAGCAGAGCGAAAGTCTGTATGCACCTTAAATTTGAAAATTCTTTTTTCGAAAATAATAATTAAGGTCTAGGAATTTTGTGAAGTGAACAACTACAAGACTCAACCTATTTCGGACTATGTGTAACCTTATCCAGATTTGGGAGAGGAATAGCACAAGGTTACGTTATTTTTTCTCTCCCTATCATTTTTATGATGTACTTATTGTATGAATCTATGAATAATAAGGAGAGTTTGATTATTAATAAATAGTGAGGGCCATATTATTATGACAGTGGAGAAAGATAAAAGAACAGCATGCTGATTGTCTGCCTTGCCACTGCCTTCTATAAAAGATAGCTGATACCAGTATATCTGATTCAATATCGATTGTTCTTACAATAATCAATTATATTTTATTCATCAAGAAATATATTCTCAATGATTGAATAATAATTTCCATGATTGAGATTTGTTATTTTTTTGTTAATAATTAAATACACTTCTAGATTGCCAAAATACGTAAAATCATATAGTGAGGTTCACGTTATAATGACAGTGGAGGAAGATAGAAAAAGAGCATTGCTGATTGTCTGCCTTGTCACTGCCTTCTACAGAGGATAGCTGATACTAGTATATCTGATGTAAAATAACTGTCCATTCTTGTTTGAAACAATCAATTATATGCTATTCGACGGAGAAATATATTTTTCAATGATTGAATAATTGATTTTCGTGATAAATTAAATATTTTGATAATTGATCATAAGTGTAAGAAATATCATCAGTAATATCATAGAGAAACAATAGCGTAAGTAGATATCCCATGGTATAGGGAATTTATGTCGCAACTTTTACTTTTATCTCAAGCCGATTACTGTCGATTATTGTAAATTTTTACTGTTTTGTTGGGGTGATAGTGTATGAACGGCACAATTTGAGAGACTACCAGCGTCACACAGCAGCATAGGAAAGAACTACGTGAACTATCGGCTTGGGATAACAGTAAAAGTTGCGACATAAACGCCCTATACCATGGGATATCTACTTATGCTATCGTTTCTCTATGGTGATATCTTCAACACACTTCTTATCATCTGCTAATGTGATAATCTTATTTTTTCACCTCCAGAAAGACCTTGGAAAGTTATTATTCTGTAATAAATCAACCCACAAACAATAAAATTTAAAATTAATTTCTCCCCACCCACAACAAACTGCTAATAAATTCAGATTTATTTTCACACAAGACCATTTATCCCGTCACTTAACATTAGGCCTTCTCACGCTGATTATACCTAATCTAGGATAATTTGAGAATTAATTTTATGGCATCAGAAAATGACGGTGAATTAATTTAAAGAGAAACATTAATCAACAAGATGACTATGACTGACTGAGACTTGACGTGCAGCTCATGACTAGTCAAGATTTTCTGATGGAGTGACTTTGAAATTTTCTTATAGATTCATTTCAATTTTTCAGTGTTGTTCGAATGGGAAGGAATGATGTTATTGAGAAATGATGATGCTGATATAGTGAGGTCCACGTTATAATGGCAGTGGAGAAGATAGCAGAACAACGTTGCCGATCCTCTGTCTTGTCAATTCCTTCTATAGACGGTAGCTGATACAGGTTTATTGATAAAACACTTATTAACATGGGCTGCTTTTAAATTAATAAAACAAAATAAATCTTATAGCACCCTTTATTCTTTGAAAAACTTGAAAATAGTTGAACAACTAGTTTCGTTTTTATTTTTAAAATAAAATTATTTTAGAACCTGAAGATGGTGTAAACCGAAACTAGTTGTTCAACTATTTTAAAGTTTTTTTCAAGAATAAAGGGTGCTATGAGATTTATTTTGTTTTATTAGGTTTATTGATGTAATATTAACGGTTCATTCTCGTTAAAAATTATGAATTATATTTTATTAAGCAAGAAATTCTATTCTTCAATAATCTCATAATGAATTTACATTATAAAGATAAAATATTTCGTTAATTAATCATCAATTCTACATTGTTAAAAGACGATCTGGCAACAGAGCAAAGCGAGAAAGAGATAGCGCTATCCGCTTTGTTGAATGATAGACAAGGATAGCAATACCATTGCTAGTCAAACACTGCCATTATAATGTGAATCTCAATATAGAATGACGTGAATAGTTTATCTCTAGCAAAGATTATGCTTTTACCTGCCTTCAGAATGTGACAATAATAGTAGTAAGTTAGAATTTAGCTATATCACTCTCCGATCTTATAAAATAATTAATGGGCTACTGATATTGAATTAAATTATGCTGAGTGTCATAGATTGAAAAGTTATAGTAGCCTAAGTGAAAGAGCCTAAGATCTTATAAAATAATAAATAAGCTAGTCTACTGATATTAAATATAATTACGATGAGTATCATAGATTGAATAGTCGGAGAGTGATATAGCTAAATTCTAACTTACTACTATTATTGTCACATTCTGAAGCAGGTAAAAGCATAATCTTTGCTGGAGATAAACTATTCACTTCATTCTATATTGAGATTCACGTTATAATGGCAGTGTTTGATTAGCATGATATTGCTATCCTTGTCTATCATTCAACAAAGCGGATGGCGCTATCTCTTTCTCGCTATGCTCTGTTGCCAGATCGTCCTTTTACCAAGTAGAATTGATTATTGATTAACGAAATATTTTATCTTGATAATGTAAATTCATTATGAAATTATTGAAGAATAAAATGTCTTGCTTAATTAAATATAATTCATAATTTTTAACGAGAATGAACCGTTAATATTACATCAATAAACCTAATACAACAAAATAAATCTCATAGCACCACTTATTTATTGTATCGATCACCGTCGATATACAAACTATCATACTATCGATATATGTATATAAACTAAATACTATATGAATAAATGTAACCTTAAATAACAGAAATATAAATAGCCTGTAACAATATTCAAGTTTGACTCCTGCTAAAAGAGAAAGTTGCCTTTTATGTGATTGGTCAAGTCTATCCTCGTCTCTGATTGGCTGTTGAAACAGTCAGTCGAGTCTTGAGTGAACAAGATGGCGGACGACACCAGAAAATATCCGATATTCCATCTGGAAAAAGAAATGTTCAATTATTTCATGTGTAAATGTGATATATTTATTTGACACTGGATTGGATCATTTCATACAAAATTCACAGGACTTTGAAAAGTATGAGAGTGATATCATAGAGGAAAGATAGCATAAGAAGATATCAAATGGTATAGGTCGTTTATGTTTCAAATTTGAAGCCGATTTTTTGTTAACTCAAGCCTATCACTGTTGATAACTGTCTATTATTACTGTGTTGTTGGGGTGAGAGTGTAAGAACGGCACAGTATGAGAGACTACCAGCATCACATAGCTTCACCAATAAGAACGACTTGGACTATCGGCTTCAGTTAACAGTGGAAGATGAAACATAAACATCCTATACCTTGGCATATCTTCTTGTACTATATTTTCTCTATGACGGTATTAAAGATAGAAGAAAACCAGAGTAGAATAAGATTAGTATGGTAGTCTTTATTTATTCAGTCATTCAGGATTTAGACAACTCACAGGAAAGTAGCACAGGCTTATAAGCCCAAAACGGTTCCAATTCTAATTTATACAACAGTCCAAATGGAGCTAGAGGTTATGTGTCACTTCAACATTCTCTATAAGTGAATAATGAATCAAACAAGAAAATAAGAAGTAGATGAATCAATTCGGGAGTATTTATTGCAACATGTGAAGAAGAAGAAGAAGAAGAAGAAGAAGAAGAAGAAGAAGAAGAAGAAGAAGAAGAAGAAGAAGAAGAAGAAGAAGGAGAAAGGAGATGATGGAGAAGGTGAAGAAGAAGAAGAAGATCGCGAGGAAGGTGAATAAGGCAAGAACAATTGAGAAGAAGAAAGAAGTATGAAAGGATAATGAAATGACTGCAGTGTAGATGGAGAAGAGGAGAGAAAGGAACGTCGGGTGGGAAAGAGACAATGAGGGAGAAGATCAATGGTACAGAAATCGATGAGGAAGTAGAGGAAGAAATGATGGGTGAAGAAGAAGAAAAGGAGAAAAAGAAGAAGAAGAAAAGGAGAAAAAGAAGAAGAAGAAAAGGAGAAAAAGAAGAAGAAGAAAAGGAGAAAAAGAAGAAGAAGAAGAATAATAAAAAAGGAGAAAAAGAAGAAGAAGAAGAAGAAGGAGAAGAAGAAGAAGAAGAAGAAGAAGAATAAGAAGAATAAGAAGAAGAAGAAGAAGAAGAGAAGAAGAAGAAGAAGAAGAAGAAGAAGAAAGAAGAAGAAAAGGAGAAAAAGAAGAAGAATAATAATAATAAAAAAGGAGAATAAGAAGAAGAAGAAGAAGAAGAAGAAGAAGAAGAAGAAGGAGAAGAAAGAAGAAGAAGAAGAAGAAGAATAAGAAGAAGAAGAAGATCATGATGAAGAAGATAGTCTTGGATTGAATAATGAATCACAAACAAACAAAATAAAAAGAAGATGAATTAATTTAGGGAGATATATTGCAACGTATGTGAGAGAATAGCGAGCTAAAAATCCAAATCACGATCAAGTTAAATGTTAATTAATTGTAATTCAATTCAGAACTGTGCCTACGCTAAGGAAGAATTGATTCATGAGCTCAAAAGCCTTGAAGTCGTGACGGACAAATTTTAGAAGATTAATTCCAGGTTGCCAAAAATCTATTCGACTGTATTTATTATTCCACTAATTGGGTGGTGAAAGGTGTAGAGCTTAAACGTGAAATACCTGTATATATGTCTGATATATAACACATAAATAAACAGAGATCCTAATTGAGATGCAGAGATGATCCCAAAACGTTTTAGAGTGAGGTTACTTAATTTGTTTTACTCAAGTCTATTGTAATTCAGATTGTTTAACGTATAGAAAACATACTTCTATACTATAGAATAAATGTGTATCTAAATAAATGAATGAATACCAAATGAATGAGCTGAGACCCCCATTGTGATGAGGAGAAGATTCCAAAAAGTTTAAGAGTAAGGCTGCTCAATTTATCCCACTCAAAATCAATTATCTTTCCAAATTCTACTACTCTCCTTCATCATCTGTTTCTTCCTTCATTATAACTTTCTTTCACTTTTTTCTACTATCATTATTCTTCATTAATTAGGCTAGTTACAATAATGTTCTTCCTTCTTAACCCTAGAGAGACACACTGGGGTGTTTCACACCCCAGGGATTTTTTTTTCTGTTCTGCAGTTGACAATATCAAACAGATGAGAAATTATGCCCAGTCTAAATTAGGTTTGAAGCATTGTTAACTGCTCTCCACCACTTCCAGTCAGTAATAGCATTCTACAAGGTTACCAGCACATCTTGTTCTTCGTTTGGGGTGTCTAACACCCCAGAGTGTCTTTTACGAAGGACTTTTATCAAATACTTTTTCACAAAGAATTGCTTGTCTTGACCACTACGAATGTGGTATGGGATGATGGATCAGAATGGAATAAATGCTATGATTCTCTACAACTTGAGGTTCAAAACAATAAAATGAAGAGACGTGAGTTTTTGATGAAGTGTTGTCATTGGCAATGATCAAGCCATTCATTCAAACCAGATTAGGAGCTCCAACACTTAGGCGGAGCATACGTACTTCTAAAATTAGTATAAATATTGATAAGCAGTGCTTTACTTTCGATTTCTGTATGCACTTGGAACGAAAATGATTAATAAATGATGAAGTATGGGCCAAGTACTTTTCTTCTCCTTATTTTTCAAAGAAACATGCAAAATTGAATTGGGGTGTTCAACACCTCTGTAGGGTTAATCATATCGTAATATTTTTCAATTGTAATTAGGTTATACTTTTTTGTCTTAGTTTTATATTATTACCTTTAACTGAGTTTACTTATTATTTTTCTTCTTTTGTATATATATATTTGGAATAATATTTTTATTTCATTTTTTTTTAAATTTCGCATTGTATAATTTATTGTAATGTATAAGTGCAATAGGTTTTTCAAGACCTAGCATATGACAAATGAATCAATCAATCAATCAAAACTCCGGGATATAATATTCTATTCAGCATTTCTATAAGGAACTAGAAGTAGGCCCATGAAGAAGTTTATATAGCTCCAAGGCCCGGTTGCACAAAAGCAGGTTAAATTTCAACCGTGATTAACTCCACGAGAACAAATCAGAGAAGGCCTTATAGAACTTTACTGAACTTTACTGTAACAAACTTGAACATTAATACAGGAACTGAATGCATGGAAACTCAAATATTAAATTAGTACGAGAGACAGACATTTATAAATTCATGAAATTGATACTGAAGCTACATGCAATAGCTCTCTCTGTCTGATCATGCTTATCTTCAATATTGAAAAGCTAAGGTTTTAGAAATTCAACTATAGTTCGTGCAAACCTTAGTTTGCAGCACGGGGCTTCATGGCCAATGCTATTTTCTATGAGAATTATAATTAGTAAGAATTATTTATTCACGTAAGTTACAATATATTCTGGTTTATACACGAATTTACAATGAATTACAGTATAGCAGCTAATTATGCAACAAATTTCACATATTATGAAAAGTTATTAATCACAAAGAAGATTGAATGCAACATTAGCATATTGATAATATAGTATTGTAATGAACACATGAATCGGTGGTGTTTCAACAATGAATAAATGATAATTTCAATGAATAAATATACACCCCACTATAAATTATATGTGTTGGGGTATAAGTAATAGAAAAGACGGTTTCTCTGATTGGTTCTCGTGGGGTTAATCACGGTTAAAACTCAACCAACTTTTGTGCAACCGACACAAGGTGTTTCAAGTTAACCACTAACAGATCTCTAATAGGAGAAATTTCCATGATTCCTTACGTAATACACCATACACAGTCAAGTATATACGGTAAGTATACCACAAAACTTATCTACATAAAGAAAGTGTAACCTTTACTCACAAAGAAACTAGAAAAAAATCACTATTCCGCCTCCACAATTGCAGGAACAAAAGTACATCTGTAATTCACAAATCGTGATCTTAGAAGCAAATAGCAAATTTCCTAAAAGGAGGTGTGCACTTACATGTAAACATAATGCATGATGCTGTTAACACGTTGCTATTATGTTGTAAAGGCTAAGTGTATTATCTCATAGGAAACTTTATCTACTCTGTATATTATGGTTATATAGTGAAGTCTACGTTGAATTTGATCAAATTGGTGTTGCTATCCTTGTCTATCATTCGATAAAGTAGATAGCGCCATCATTTTCCAGCTCCACAAAGGGAGTGAAGAAGGGTGAAAAGGAGAAGATAAATAAGAAGAAGATTGATTGATTGATTGATTGAGTACTTTATTATGTAGATTACAATATACTGGCTTATACACTTATATACAATAGCTTACAATACAGCGAAATTATAGATGAATTTACATAATATAGACTAAAAAATAATTATTGAACTGTATATGATATGAAAAAGTAATTTGTAATATAATAACTATAGATATTCTATTGTTATGCATCTACATAAATTGGCGGAGCTTTGGACATATCAATGTCCATTCTTCGGAAAGAATATTAAAAATATCCTCCCCACTAACTCCCTACCAAAGAAGAAGAAGAAGGAGATGGAGAAGAGGAAGAAGAAGAAGGAGAAAAAGAAGAAGAAGAAGAAGAAGAAGAATAATGAAGGAAACAAAATAGGAATCTAGTTGACCGAGTGGAGTGAGGTCTAAGATTCAAGTCGACGGTTTGGCATTTCTCTCAATGTTCAAATGTTTATATGTTGCGCATTTACGGCGAAACGCGGTAATAGATTCTCATGAAATTTGACAGGTATGTTCCTTTTTAAATTGCGCGTCGATGTATATACAAGGTTTTTGGAAATTTTGCATTTCAAGGATAATATAAAAGGAAAAATCTTGTGTGGCGCACTCACACAACTTTCCTTGCCGTTATGAAAATTTATCACCTGGCGCAAGTGTTCCCACGCATCTCAAGTCTACTATGCAAAGATCTAAGCCAGCTGGTGAGAGGACTATAACGCTGGAGACACACGAGGTCTGCTATCTCTTCATAGTGAATGATTTAATAGAATCAACAGTTGCCAACAGTTTGCAATTGAAATAATAACATTTCCTCGAATTTCGAGCTTATTTTAAATTTCAGGTGAAAATGTTACTGAAAATTAATTGTAGAGATTCTCATGCTCAATCTTTTCCATTTGAAATTTTTTGTTTAAATTGTATCTGAAGCCTGATAATTGGAAATCTAAAATCAAACTTTATCAAGATGGGGCGGAGCTCCTGAAATTTTTACAGATATTGGACTTATGACAGTTGATAAAACTTAACAATTACTATTTTAGGAAAAAAAAATTTGATCAAAATAGTTGGAGCCATTTTCGAGAAAATCGCGAAAAACCCTGTTTTTAACAACATTTTCGTCATTTCAGCCGCCATATTGTATTGCATTTGATCGAAATTGTTCGTGTCGGATCCTAATAGGGGAAGGACCTTAAGTTCCAAATTTCAAGTCATTCCGTTAATTGGGAGATGAGATATCGTGTACACAGACGCACATACACTCATACACACACACCACACACACACACACACACACCACACACCCAACCACACAACACACCACCACACACCCACACACACACACACACACACACACACACACACACACACACACACACACACACACACACACACCACACACACACACACACACCCACACACACACACACACACACACACACACACAACACACACACACACACAACACACACACACACACCACACACACACACACACACACACACCACACACACACACACACACACACACACACACACACACCACACACACACCACACACACACACACACACACACACACACACACCCACACACACATATACAGACCATACCCAAGAACCCTTTTTTGGAGTAAGGGACCTGGAAACGTATAGAAATTTGTAAATTGGGGACCTTAACTTTTTTTTCGAAAGCATTACTTTCCTTACCTTGGTAATAGGGCAAGGAAAGTAAAATCAGACTATAGAATTATCCATCATAAATCAGCTGACAAGTGATTACATAGATGTGTGGAGAAGCCAGTCTGTTGCTGTATTTCCATAAGGTCTATAGTTTCAATCAGGTACTTGTGGATGAGAATACTGCGTGAGGTCTGCTGTTCACAGAACAACAATTTCCTAGCTTTCCCAGGAGTAAGCATACAATCCTGTGAAGCTTTTCAATATTATTCTCTGAAACAAAGCTCGAAATCATCATACGCTTCACAGGCACGTTTAGTCTGCGAACAGTCTGTCTATCATACCCTTTGCTTGTAGTACGGTTAATCTGCGAACAGTCTGTCTATCATGCGCTGCCTGTCTAATAATATCTAATCACATCCGCTGGCTGTTCCATTAAACTTTACTGTTAATCGTGATAAGCAGCCTGAGGTAGCATGGCGTAGCAAAGGCGTAGCATTGACCCACTCAAACCCAGCACAACGCTAAACTTATTGTGAAACATTAATCATAGGCGGAGAATCATTATACTATTCGAAAATACCTAGGCTACAACAATGATGATAAGTACAACTGGTAGGCCATCTAAGGATAAAGGAAAGAGGAGAGGAATAGAAGAATGTAAGGGAGAGAAGAAGAGCAGAAATGGGAGATGAGAAAGTGTGGAAGGAGAATGGAGTAATAACCATATTGGCGGAGAAGATACGAGAAGAAGAAGAAGAGAGGAGAAGGAGAAGAAGAAGGAGAAGAAGAAGAAGGAGAAGAAGAAGGAGAAGAAGAAGAAGAAGGAGAAGAAGAAGAAGGAGAAGAAGAAAGAGAAGAACAAGAAGACAATGGAGGAGAGGAGCAGTAGAAGGATGAGGAGAAGGAGCAGGAAAATAAGAACAAGAAGAAGATGAGAAGTAAGACGATGAAGGAGGAGAAAAAAGAGAAGAAGAAGAAGGAGAAGAAGAAAGAGAAGAAGACTTCCCTTCGAATAACTCAAAACTAAGAATTCCAACATAGGAAGAAGGTGGTGGGGAAGGTGAATAAGGCAAGAGTAATTGAGAAGAAAAGAGAAATATGAAAGGATAATGAAATGACTGCAGTGTAGATGGGGAAGAGGAGAGAAAGAAACGTCGGGTGGGAAAGAGACAATGAGGGAGAAGATCAATGGTACAGAAATCGATGAGAAAATAGAGGAAAAAACTCCAAGAATTTTAGAAGCTGAGTAAGAAAGATTTGGATAAAAGAAAGGATGAGGCTGAGAAAAAGAAGATAAGGAGGATGTGGGAAAGAAGAAAGAGGTGGAGGAGTAGGAGGATGATGATGATGAGGAGGTGGAGGAGAAGGAGGAGGACGAGGAGGAGGAGAAGAAGTGGAGGAAGGAAGAGGACGAAAAGAAGTAGTACAAGAAGAAGGAGCAGCAGAATAAGAAGAGGAACAAGGAGACAATGGTGGAGAAGAAGGAGAAGCAGTATGAGGAGAAGTAGCAAGAGAATAAGAAGAAGAAGGAGAAGAAAAGGAAGACGATGAAGAAGGAGAAGGAGAAGAAGAAGAAGAAGAAAAAGAAGAAGAAGAAGAAAAACTTCCCAATAACTCGAAACTGTAAGAATTCCAACATAGGAAAATGGTGGCGAGGATGTTGAATAAGGCAAGAGTAATTGAGAAGAAAAGAGAAATATGAAAGGATAATGGAATGATTGCTAGCAGTGTGGATGGAGAAGAGGTGAGGAAGAAATGAAGGATGGGAAAGTGACAATGAAGGAGAAGATCGATGGTACAGAAATCGATAAGGAAATAGAGGAAGAAATGATGGGTAAAGAAGAATTAAAGAATTCAAATTCAAATTCAATTCAGAAGTTGAGTAAGGAAGATTTGGATAAAAGATAGGAAGAGGCTGAGAAAAAGAAGATAAGGAGGATGTGTAAAAGGAGGAAGAGGAGGAGGAGGTGAAGGAGTAGGAGGAGGTGGAGAAGTAGAAGGAGGAAGAGGACGAAAAGAAGTAAAAGGAGAAGAAGGAGTGGGAGGATGAGGTGAAGTAGCAGGAGAATAAGAAGAAGGAGGAGCAGAACAAGATGACGATGAAGAAGCAGAAAAAGAAGAGAAGAAGAAGAAGAAGAAGAAAGAAGAAGAGAATAAGAAGAGAAGAAGAAGAAGAGGAAAGAAAAAGAAATAAGAAGAAGAAAGAAGAAAAAGAAAAGAAGAGAAGAAGAAGAAGAAGAAGAAAAAGAAGAAGAAGAAGAAGAAGAATAAGAAGAAGAAGAAGAAGAAGAAGAAGAAGAAGAAAAAGAAGAAGAAGAGAGAAGAAGAAGAAAGAAGAAGAAGAAGAAGAAGAAGAAGAAGAAGAAGAAGAAGAAGAAGAAGAAGAAGGATGAGGAGGAAGAGGAGAAGGAGAAGAAGAAAGAAGAAGAAGAAGAAGAAGAAGAAGAAGAAGAAGAAGAAGAAGAAGAAGAAGAAGAAGTAGAAGGAGGAGAAGAAGAAGAAGAAGAAGAAGAAGAAGAAGAAGGAAAGAAGAAGAAGAAGAAGAAGAAGAAGAAGAAGAAGAAGAAGAAGAAGAAGAAGAAGAAGAAGAAGAAGAAGAAGAAGAAGAAGAAGAAGAAGAAGAAGAAGAACAACAACAACAAGAAAGGAAATTAGAATAGTTTTAGCAGCTAGGTGTACAATCTAAATAAATGTATTCATGTAGGTTGCATAGAGCCGATCTAGCTCATTGTATTTGCATAGGAATGTTGAAAGGGAACAATTTGAATAGAATTGTGTCTGATTAGCTGTGATAATACAAATAATGTGGGCTAATATTTTCAACAATGGAAGGTCTCAACTCTCAAAATACATACAGCGGCATTGTTCACACTTTTAATGACAGGGATACAAATTGATATTATTTTCGTAGCCATAGTGAGGTCCACGTTGAGAAAAAAGATAGGAGAACATCGTTGCCGATTCTCTGCCTTGCCGGAGAACCGTTAGACACCAACCAATAGAGAGAAACGTTGAAACTAAGAGAACCGAATTATGATTTGGGGTAGAATAAAGTAGAATGGAATGACATTTTTATTGGATGACGTATTGAAGAATATACTTTTTCGAATATACCACGAAAATACAACAACACATAAACTCAAATCAAATTTATTTTCCATTTTCAAGACAAAAATACAATTGAATAATAACATAATAAACTCTAGATATACCTTATCATACTAAAGAAAATTCAACACCATCTACTCAACATTTCTAATCTCAAAATTTGATTTCTCAATCCTTACCAAACCCACTCACTGTTTCAAAATCAAAAACGGAAATGAAGCAACAAATCCAAACCAGAAATCTACCAATAAAAACAACGTTAATTACTCAATTAAAGCATTCGAAATGTACTCATTACACTCACTGATTATGTTTCATACATTACTCAATCATTTTGGACGATAATATCCATTTTTATGACCGTTTGATAGTCATTAACATATTTGAATCGTTCTCGAGTCTATAACCATTTCTTGTAACTGTTAACATCCGTTCACTCATTTAGAGTTGATCAAAGCGTTCTTGACTAAGTGATTATGGTCTATCACTTATTTCGGACCGATCAAAGACAACTATCACTTTTATACTAAGGCTTGGTTGCACAAAAGCCAGTTAGATTTCAACCGTGATTAATCTCACGGGCATCAATCAGAGAAAACGTTTTTGAAGAAAGGCTTCTTTGATTGGTTCTCTTGAAATTAATCACGGTTAAAATTTGGCCGGCATTTGTGCGACCGGCACTAAGTGATTTACATATTTCGTGCATCAATTATTTCGATATCCTATGGTCTCATCCTTGGGAAAACTCGCTGAACGACATTGAAAGGATAATTATTCAACCTGGCTGAAACAGCTGTGGATAGTAAGAAAGTGAGTATGTGAAAAATCAAAATATCGCATCCCCGAAATTCATAAGATTGATTGATTGATTGATTGATTGATTGAGTACTTTATTTATGAAGATTACAATATATACTGGCTTATACACTTATATACAATAGCTTATAATACAGCAAAATTATAGATGAATTCACATAATATAGACTAAGAAAATAATTATTGAACTGTATATTATATGAAAAGTAATTTGTAATATAATAACTATAGATAATTATATTGTTATGCACCTACATAAATTGGCGGAGCTTTGGACATATCAATGTCCATTCTTTGGAAAGAATATTAAAAATATCCTCCCCACTAACTCTCTACCAAAAAAATGACGTATAGATGACGTAAGATGACGTATAGCCAGCTGTGAAATATAAACACGATAATTTTAGAGAATTGTGTTCTGTTTATCAATAAATAAAAATAACGAGCGAAGCTCGGTGCCCCGATATTATTCTCTGATAAGAGCAAAATCTAGATAAAGAAGTCTATAATAGATTTAAATCAGTTTTCACAAAAAGATTAACATTTTTCAACAATCAATATTATTTTGATTATTTTTTATTTTGGTAGATTTAATATGAATATAGAGAGGTGTGTAATTGATTCTTATAACTTTTCAAAGAATGATCAACATTCTTACAGATGGAAACAAATAGAGAATGCATTTATTCAAATGCTAATTAATAATTAATATACAATGATTATTGAACGAAAATCCCAAATAAATGCTGCAAATCTCCCCGAAGACCTCTGCTACTGCAGACATTGACAACAGGGCTAACAGCTAGATGGAAATTCGATGAGAACTACTATCCAAAAATTAGTTGCCAGCCCGGGAATCGAACCCGGTACCTCCAATTGCTAGTCAGGAATGCTTGCCCTTACACCAAACTGACAATCTCTGGATAGCAGCGCTCATTTTATACGAAGCCATAGCGGCCAACTAGTTACAGATGGAAACAAATAGAGAATGCATTTATTCAAATGCTGATTAATAATGTATATTATCAACATTTTTCGTCAATTAATTACGTATTTCGGTTTCCTTAAAATTAAATTTAATTAATTGAATCTAAGAAGTTACCTGCACGTTGAATTTAACGAGCATGGGTTACCTGCAAGTCATAAATAAGAATAGTCAAAACATATAATTATATGATAGTTATGTATTACTATAATGTATCCGATTCCAATGTACTTGATGCATGTGTTCAATGTTATTCATAAGTTAGAAACTATTTACTTCACATTAATTATTTGAACTCAATGACATTTCAAAGGAGAATATCGACCTCCATTTATATTTTTATAGCATTTTAACCAGTTCAAACATTCAGGATTCTGCTTTTCAATGACACCTTTACATCATTAAAGAGACTAGATGTTGTATATTGTCACATAAATAATATAAAGCACAGCATTCCATTCTAATAACAAGAAGTAAACCTGGAAATACTCTATAAAATGTCTCAATTTTATTAATATTGTGGCAAATATATTGAAATATATCCAATAAATAACAATTTGTTATCAATTTTGATCTTGAAATTATGCATTTTTGTAGTTTTACTTGTTTTTCCACTGTTGTTTATCTGATTTCATTAGAACAACTCCACAATATCAAGTTTAAATTCAACGTATTCTATTCCCCTTCTAATAAATTACAAAATATTTGACCGAGCGAAGTGAGGTCTAAGATTCAAGTCGACGGTTTGGCATTTCTCTTGTTGGGCATTTACGGCGAAACGCGGTAATAGATTTTCATGAAATTTGACAGGTATGTTCCTTTTTTAATTACGCGTCGACGTATATACAAGGTTTTTGGAGATTTTGCATTTCAAGGATAATATATAAGGAAAAAGGAGCCTCCTCCATACGCCAATATCAGAGTAAAAATCAGACTATAGAATTATTCATCATAAATCAGCTGACAAGTGATTACACAGATGTGTGGAGAAGCCATGCTGTATTTCCATAAGGTCTATAGTTTCAATCAGGTACTTTTGGATGAGAATACTGCGTGAGGTCTACTGTTCTCAGAACTACTAGTCAACTATAGTGAGGTCCACGTTATAATGGCAGTATTTGATTGAAACTGGTGTTGCTATACTTGGTCTATCATTCGACAAAGCGGATGAAGCTATTCTTTTCTAGCTCCCCCACTTTGCCAGATCGTTTTTGAACCGTGTGGAAATATAATTATTGATCAACACAAAATGGGATCACCTATGGGATCTAATTATTTAATCATTGAAAAACATATTCTCGTCATGAATTGGATATAATCAATTATTTCAAACAAGAACAAACAGTTTATATTGAATCATAATTAAACCTATTTTTTGGACATTTTATCAATTTATCAAAATTTGGGAATGGAATAGATTTGGGCCAAGCCTGTTGTTCCTACCCAATCATATTTATATGATTTGTGATTCTGCCCACGAATAAATAAAAATGAATAAATAATATATAGGTATCAGCTATCCTCTATGGAAGGCAGTGGCAAGGCAGAGAATCGGCAACGATGTTCTCCCTTCTTTCTCTACTGCAATTATAACGTGGACCCCACTAGAAAAGTACAAGACATGGTTTACGAAATTCAAATGTTCATGCGGATTTTATTATTCATGAGATATTTGAGGGTCTAAATTAAGTTGACTACCTGGATTTTTATGCGTTGAAACGGCTGATAACTTTTATGATAAGCTTTCAAGGTCTTCTTGTATCTTTCATTCATTTTTTCTGCGAGATCTTTCACTTATTATTACGTTGATAATTTATCCTACTTTCATTTTTCATAATCAGCTGACTCCCTCACTTTTGTGGTTTTAGGATCAAGGTTATTCTAGAATTAGAATATAGTTTCAATAATTAACCTTACATGACTCTGTCCCCTGATGCTATGATGACTGAGGCCCCGTTGCACAACAGCCGGTTAAACTTTAACCCGTGATTAATTTAACGAGAGCCAATCAGAGAAGCCGTCTTATAGATTTGTAGTTTTATCCACACTTCATCATCAGTTTCCTGTGGAGTTTACAGTGAGATTGACGTTATAATGTCAGTGGAGAAGTATAGGAAAACATCGTTGCCGATCCTCTGTCTTGTCAATGCCTCCCTTCTATAGACGGTAGCTGATACGGGTTTATTGATGTAATATTAACTGTTCATTCTAGTTTCAAATAATCAATTATATTTTATTCAGTAAGAAATTTTATTTTTTGATAATTTTATAATAAATTTTCAAGATTAGGATGAAATCTTTGTCGATTCTCTGCCTTATCGCTGCATTTCATAGTTGATACTTGTATGTCTTATGTGATACCAACTAACATAACAACTGAACTAAATAAAATAACATTGATTCTTGTTTAAAATTATATTTCCTTTGTCAAGAGAATGTATATTTTCCAATGATCAAATAATGTATTTTATAACCAAAATAACACATTTTCATAGTTCATCATGTTTTTTAGTACTCCAAGATGAAGATAATTCACAGGACAGAGAGGAATGGAGAAGGAGGAATCATGTTTAGACCTGCCCTAGGGCAGAACACCAGTAATAATAATCATGTTTTTCTCATAGTCACCAAACGATTTGGCAACGTCGCGGATCTAGAACAGGATAGTGTCATCTGCCTTGTTCAAACATAGACAGGGATAGCAACACCAATGCCAATCGAATACTGCAATTATAACGTGGACCTCAACATAAAATATTTTATAATAATCATGAAAATGTAGTATCAAATCAAGGAAAAGTTTCATGTTAGTCAACAAACAATCTGGCAACAGTGCGAAGCTATAAGAGTTCATAGCTATCAGCTTTTTCTTAAGACAGACGAGGATAGTGAGATAACTAAAGATACACTTTTTAAAAGCTGACATTGTATATTGTATTTTATTTATAATGAATGTTGTATGTGACCTGGCTTATGTACTGATGTACTTTGGCTTAAATAAAATCATTGAATCATTGAATATCATTGATATTCATTGAAATCATTGATATCATTGAGTCAGATATTTTATAGCCCGGTTGCACAATTACGGTTAAATTTTAATCGTCATTAATTCCAGGAGAACCAATTCTTTCTTCCAGAAGAAGCATTCTCTGCTTATTTCTCGTGGAATTAATAACAATTAAAATTCAACAGGCTTTTGTGCAACCAGGCCCTTAAATTTTTGAGAAAAACGAAGTCTAAATTATGTTTCTGTAATAATTCACTATTCAATTCACGAATCAACTTACTTCTAAACAAATAAATAATCTACAGAACTAGAATTAAGTTTGAACCTCACGTTACTCCGTATAGAACAACAATCTCTTTACAACATATAACGCAGTTAATAGGCGTTGGTCGAAAAAATAAATATCACCGGATAAAAAGGCGTTTAGAATAATAATTATGAACACCTAACGGCCGTAAAAAGCGGTCACGTTTTAAGCACGTTTAAGCACGCTAATTAATTGAGCGGTCAATTAGATAATTGCCGATTAAAATGTTGAACCCTGGTTAACTTTGTAGTCGGTTGGAATGCGGTTAGGAATTTTTCGTGTCAACGTGTATGATAACTTATTTATTACGACTTTTTATTATTTATTTCCAGTTTTTATCGGAATGAACGTTTAGTATTGTCTTTGTTCACCTGTTTTAAAACTATGGTTGACAGGTGGATTAATTAGTTTTTCGTGATAAGAAAACATTAGATTGGGAACTGGTTGGTTGATAGGATTATTTGTCACCACACTATTGTTAATAGTATTGTTATACATGAGGTAGGCTAGAGTATGGATGAATAGAACTCTCTCATACGGATATGTACGGATAGTCTAAGTAATGTCATAGAATAAACAATCTTAAACATATGAGTTTTAGTCATCGTGATTCAATTTCAGCTGTTTTCCATGCATGAAATCGAACCGGTAAACAGCTGTTTGCAGAACAAATAAACATATATGATTCTCATCACAGCAAACTCTACTGTGATGAAACCATATGTTTTCTTTACAGTAGAGTATGCTCACTAGTTCCGAAATAGGAACAGCAAAACTGCTTCAAAAAACCACCTTCAGCGCTCCAGGTGGAAGTTTTGTCAACTTCAACAAAATTCCTGATTCGGAATTTGTAAACTAGGTTATGTTTATGTACTAACTTCAGCACAAGCAAGTAATGTTTCCTATTTCTCAAGTATTCTTCTTTAGATTATTATGACGAAAAATAGTGTACGTTACTTGGACGTGAATGTCTTTTGCAGTGCTGGAATGATATTCTAGTCTCGGCTAACGCTTTGACTAGAAACATCATTCTCGCCTGCAAAAGACCCCATACCGTCCATGAGACGTAAGATACCATTTCTCTGGTAACAAACCACTCTCTGTCTCAGACAGCACCGTATCGCGCATGCGTTAATAACGGTTTTTTCCCGTTCCATTCAGTCAGATCTTTGAATGTAACGTTCTTTGTGATGATGGTTACCGAACACCGTAACTAGAGCCGTCATTCCATTTTGATGAGGATATCATTATCTAATGATGATTTATCATTAAATTTGATATTATAATCAATATATTATCAACATTTCATTCAATAAGAGAAAGAATACTTTTCGATAATATAATTAATAAAATATAATGGTTGTTATTTGACTAATGTTAAAAAACACTATAACTAAAGTGCGAGTTAAATTTCTTTTAACACGGCACTTTCTCAAAGACGGAGAGGTCCGATGCTCTATCCTCCACTAATCTCTCCCACTACCTAGCAGCATTCTCCTTCTTTTGTGTCTGTGTGAGAGAGCTTTGTAACGCTTTGCTCCCCTCCACTGGCAATGTCTCAACGTGATATTATGTTTGTGTATGTTACGGAGATGTGTTCATCACAAGAACTTGAAGCGAAATGACACGGCGCATCCAATTGTGCGCAGGATATCCGTCTGTGACTATGCTACAAACTGTGGAGGGAGAATTAGGTTTCTCCTCTTCATGTTAAAAGTAATTTATCTCGCACATTAAGTCAGCATATTGTCATTTCGAAGCAAAAACCTAACCCCTAACCTCCCCTTTTACATTTAAAACATTATTAAACATAAATCTTCGTGAAAACCTGTAATCCCTTCCAGCATATTGCAATTTCAAAGCAAAATCCTAACCCCCCAACCTAAGAATATATACAATATGCAATCTAAAACACACTGTAAGCTGCTTTTTGTCAGCTTTCGGATATTAACTGTACCATCATTATATGTCCTATATGTATTATGTTATGTGCATAGTAATTTGAATAGATATAAAGAAACAGTACCTTCCACCACTTTATACAAGAAACAGTCATAAACTGAGTGTTCAACAATACTCACACACAAAATCACAAAACAATGTATATTATATGTCAGTCAAGCTATACAATCATACTCCTGACCATCTAAGCAGCTGCCACTCATAAATTTAAGCGGGTTTTAAAAGAAGTATACTTGCTAAGTGCTTGTACACTATAGGTGAATATTTTGAGGTTGACTGGAGTTAGGTGTTACAGTGCCTGTACCTACATCCTAACATTTAGTATATTTTTTACTAAAAGCTTTATTTTTGTTGTGAACCTTTCATTGTTTCATGTTGTCTGACAATGGTCCATGTATTATTGTAATATTTATGACCAATAAAATATTTATTTATTTATCTTTTCACCTTTGAAATATCAAATATCATAATTTTACCTGTTTCCCTAGCCTTTCTAGCATATTGCAATTTAGCAAAACCAAAACCAAGCCTTATGAAACATTATTAA
>NC_052515.1:30726642-30805844 GCF_014356525.2 Nilaparvata lugens | reverse complement strand
TTTGTTCTGTTTAATTTCATAAGTGTTTGCCATAGGTCAGACCTGGCAATGTAAGAAAAATTGAATAAATATCAAATATCTCTCTCTTTCTCTCTAACCCTCTCTCCCTCTATCTTCTCTCTCTCTCTTTCTCTATTTTATGTATCTAACCACTATTTTCTTCTTCTCCTTCTTCTCTTTTCTCATTTTCCACCTCAAATCTAAAAAATTCCAAAATTGAAATAGGAAATTTTCGACTTTATATTTCGGCTATTCCCTCCTCATAATCCATCCATATTCTCCCATTCATTTTCCTCTCTTTCCACTCTATTATTTCTCCTCTTAGTATCTTCATATTCTCCCCATTAGACTCTTAACTAGTCTAAACAGGAAAATCTCAAATAAATATTGTTCCAAAAGAGATCTTCATTCTATCTCCTCTATACAACTCCTCTCCTCTACTTCTATTTCTCTTTCCTCCTCTACAATTTCTCTCCTCTACTCCTCTCTCTCTCTCTTCTGAATCTTCCTCTCTCCCTCAAGCACCATCTCTCTTCCCTACATCATACATACTACCGTACTCAACTATACCTATATACTAACCTCCCATTAAAACCTATAACTATACTTAACTGCACTTAACTCACATTGAAACGGAACCCGTCCTAGTTAAGTGCGAAGTTTAAAGTCGGCCGCTCAGTTTGTTACACTTGACTTTGTACTTGTTTAAGTCCTGGTCACGTGCTGATCAGGTCCTAACAATCTAATTCATTGTGGCAACATTTGCCTGCTGTTATGTTCTCCAAAATATAAATAGATACACAACTTTAAACACAAACAATATACAGCTACACAATCCATAAAACTTAATAGTATATAGTGCTAGTACATGAATCTAAACAAATCAAAATAGTATATATAGCACTAGTAGTACTCAATTTACATTGAGAACATTCAAAGTTTAATATAGGTAGCTAAAGTTCATAAAACCTGGTGGCCGGTTTTGGAACTAAACGGTAAAGTACGCGAAGTGTTTGTGCACTTGTCTTGTCAGATGTGGTCTAGTTAGCGACTGGAATTTGGTACATGACATTTGAAAGACGAGGAGAGGAATGTTTGAGAGATAGAGAAGTGAGAGTTGGGACAAATAAAGTCAAAAACATTCTTGAATAGGCTTTAATAAAAACTAGTAGTTCTGTGAACAGTAGATCTCATGCATTTATGAACCACAGTCTCCTCTAATACTGTCCAGCGGAGTAAAATTGATAGTTTTAATGTTTATTTTGGACCAAAATTTTTTAAAAATTGTACACGTGAAATTCTAACCTTATCATGGACCGAAATTATAACCTTTGTCACCTATAAATTTGGAAGAAAAATAGCACAAGGACTACCTTATTATTTTATCTTTCAATATTATTACATTAGTGTTATTTGCATGTAGTAATAAATAAATAGGATTCTAATAAATAGAATAAAAATAAAACTCTCTCCTGTCCTGTTGTGTCGGCGAGATGTCGGTGCATAAACGTCTAATGGCTGTTTGGGTTGTTGTATCGACAATGCTAATAATTTGATGTTAACACTGCTATGCTACTATCATCAAAAGTTTACCGAGTTGAAAGCAGAGAAAAGTCGGGAGAAAATAGTATACCACTTCAAGTTATCAATTGCATGCCTCACTGCATGCAATTAATAGTCCACATAACAGCTGTGCTTTCAATAAGTTACATTGAGATCTTGAATTTATTGCATGCGTCATTGCATGCAATTTATAAACCACTTGATAGCTATTTATGATGAATAAATCTATAGTCTGATTCTTAATCTAATATTGCGTATGAAGGAGGCTCCTTTTCATTTTATATTATCCTTGAAATGCAAAATTTCCAAAAACCTTCATATACGTCGACGCGATATTAAAAAAGGAACATAGCTGTCAAATTTCATGAAAATATATTGCTGCGTTTCACCGTAAATTCGGAGCATAAATATAAACATATAAACATGAATAAAGAGAAATGCAAATCGTCGACTTGAATCTTAGACCTCACTTCACTCGGTCAATGAACATGCAATAAATGAAATCATCACTTATTTACCCAATATTTGTTATCAAATTAATTTCATCCACTAAGAAGTCTCATGATCTTGGATAAATTGCATGCAAAGGATGAAGTTATCACTAATTATATTTTTGTTATCCAGCGTTATTTAATTACTATTTGATTGAAGGCTGAAGATACTAATTCCGGTTGTTAAACCGTTATAAATGTGTAGTGAAGAAGATTATGTAGAGGATAAAGTAATAAATTTTGTGGTAGATATTGTTGACTCGATTTATTCTTAACTGTCACTTGTTCAATTCTTAGTATGAGATCGTCATGAAAAATGAACGAATCTTGGTAATGATTGGATTAATATCTCATATTGACATAATATTATCATGGATTGAATGGATAATCATCAATTTATATACTTCATGATATTATACAATCTCACATTCTATTGCCACTATCTAACACCATAGAGTAAGGAAACTATAGATTTGTTCGTTCATCTCTCCTAACACCTTCCTTTCCAATTAGTCAATGCATTGATTTTTCCTCTCTTTTCACAGATAAATACAGTACTCTTGATTCAACGGTTTTGAACGATGACTGACTCCGGAACAGCTCTGATAACTGACACTCCTTCAGTTCCAAAAAAACTTCTTGCTGGTTCGGAATTCACCATATTCTTTCTAAAATCATAGGTTGATCCATCTCTCTTCACAAAAGTCTCATGCTAATCAGAATATACAGGATTTCATCCTATTCTGAAAATTACAACATTGAAAATTGGACATCATTATCCAAGAACATTTCTCCCAACAATTCCACAATTTATTATCAGATAATTTATATTATCAAACGGAAACTAAAATCAAACCATTATTACTGTATAATATATAGATGCGTACAAATATACGCGCCGCGAACATGAGCAATTCACTTTCAATCAGCTGACTATATCTGTATTTTAACAGAATCGGTAAGATACAGATATATGAAAAGCTTGGCATCAATCAATCAATTCATTTATTTCACAAACAAACATAATACAGAATAAAAAGGAAAGATATAAAAAAATGTGAAATAAAAGTGGACACCCCTAGGCATAAGCCCGATTAAAAGTGAATTGCTCATGTTCGCGGCGCGTATATCTGTACGCACCTTAAGAATCAAGTTTGAACGTAAGCAATATTTTGACATATCCATTCATTCCAGTATTTCTTATTTCACATATTACTGTATTTCTATCCTATTTCGTTCTGTTATCACCATCTCACATAGTGTTGGATGGATTTAGTGATATATTCCATGTTTGTGTTTTTCTTCAAATAAATTCGTGATATTAGACAACATATTTGTGCTTTCATTATTGTTATCATCATAATTATATTATAATGACTTTTTCCTCCCCAATAACTTTGATGAATTATTGTGGGGCTTGTGTATCATTGAATAAATATTTTGACATTCAAAATTGGGCAAAAATCATGAAGTGTAAACATAACCTATTTTTGGACAATTTCTATCTAAATTTGGGAAAGGAACAACACTGTTTCTTTCCCAATCATTCAAAAGTTTCCCTTTTTAATGCGAAAATAGGGAAATTTGCTTTCCAAACTCTCGGATTATCGCAAAATTTTCATTCTCGAAGACGAATCTTGGTAAATTGAATAACTTTCTTGAAAATCGATATTTGAGAATGATGTATAAATAAATAAATAAAATGTTATCAATAACATTCTTTCGCTTGCCAATTGGCACAATTTACTAACTTTATGAGTCTGATACATGAGGGAGTCAGACTAACATAACAACTATAGTTACCCTGATTGCTAGTCCTGTTAAGCGACGATTGGGGTCGCCCAAGTTGTATGGGTGACCTTGGCGAGCCGCGTGTCTATTATGCACGGTGCTCTATTAAAATGGCAGTGAACGGTTGCTATACTCTGTTTAGCTCTATATATATTCATGTCAGTTGTACTGTGTTTAGCCGTGGGCTTGATCGGCCGACTATAACAGCCTGTACAGGTCACGTGTTTCCAGCCCATGAAATCACGTGATTCAATCCGCGTGAGTCCGAACAACCGTTCTTAAATTTTATTGGCTTGTCTTTTTTCTCGTATCTGTTCCGTGAACTTTAGAATTACAGTATATACTGTGGGAAATTGTCTGCAAATATTTCGTGTAGGAGGATTTGGGATCCAATATTAACATATTTATGTTATGCCGTTCACTTCTCAGATATCTTTTTGTAGATATTTTTTATCAATCTTCTCCCATTGATCTCTTGAATCTATGGCTTAGAGATTGATTTTTTCAATGTAAGTAGTATGATGGGAGATAGATTGAAAATATTTGATGTGGGAGTAGCTCAGAGTTGATGTTTAGATGCAATATATTGTTGTCATGCCTTGAACCTTTTTTGTTTTTTTCTCATCTTCTCTAGTCTATCTCTCTTGAAATCTTTGGCTTACAGATTGATTTTTTACTGTAAGTTTGTATGATGGGAAATGGATTGAAAATATTTTACGTAGGAGTACCTTAGAGTAGATGGGAAATGGATTGAAAATATTTTATGTTGGAGTAGCTCAGAGTAGATGTATAGATGCAATATATTGTTGTCATGCCTTGAACCTTTTTTGTACTTTTTTCATCTTCTCTAGTCTATCTCTCTTGAAATCTTTGGCTTACAGATTGATTTTTTACTGTAAGTTTGTATGATGGGAAATGGATTGAAAATATCTTACGTAGGAGTACCTTAGAGTAGATGTAGAGATGCAACATATTGTTGTCATGCCTCTCACTTCTCAGTGTGTATTTCTTTTCTTTTTATCATCTTCTCCAATCTATCTCTCTTGAAATCTTCGACTTTGAGATTGATTTTTTTATTTGTATGAGGAGAAATAGCCTGGAAGTATTCAATGTGGGAGTACTCGATACATTTCTTTTATTTTTTCATTATTTTACAAAGGCGACTTTCCAGAAGTATTTAAAGCCTAGGTGATGATAATGGAATGAATGATAATACAATGAGGGGAGAGTTATGAATGAATAAAAATGATAGGTTAGGCTATCCACTCGAATTGATTTGAGTCCACTTTTCAGTTCAGAAATAAATAAACTAGAAAAATTTTGAATTCGATTTGATTAGATACCTAATAATGTGAAATGAATAATGTTATGTGAGGACCCGACGATCACATGGCGAAAAAGTGCCTCTCCATTCAATAAACTCTCAGAACTTGGAAATATTGAGTTATTAAGAAAAATTTATAAAAAATATAAGATTCTGTATTAACATATTCTGTCATGTCTTCCACTTCTCATTAATGTATTTTTGTACTATTTTTATCATCCTCTCCAAGCTATCTCTCTTGAAATCTTTGACTTTGAGATTGCCTTTTCATTGTATGTTTGCATGATGAAGAATAGACTGGAAGTACGGTATTCTATGAGGGAGTTCTCGATGGATTCTTCATCAAAATTTCTGTGTTATGCCTTTATTTACTTCTCTCTTATCTGTTTATATTTGATATGTATCTCCTTTAATAGATAACTTCATAAATTCTTGAGGTTGAGGATGTTTTTCGAATGATCATCATTATCTCATTCATCTTGTTCTACCTCATGAATTTGCACCTCTCTCTCATACTTTCTATTTATCTATTCAGCTTCTTTAATCTATAATTTTTGACTCATACTCCAAGCTGACAGTATAGTATTTGATTTGGCTCTTGTAGAACAGTATAGTGAAGGGTAACCACTTCGGACAACTCTTCTAAATATGATTCATGAGCATTAAATTGCTTCCCGGTGGTTCGGATCCCACCTAAATCTGTAGGTCCATGTATCTTTCGTTCTCATCCGCCACAATACGCACGCACAAGCCTAGAGCTCATGTGGGCACCACCCTCAGCAAAAAATCATATTCATTTTGTATTACTTTCTGTATCTCACTTCTTTAGGTGCGTAGGACAGATTTACGCTCCGCGAACATGAGCAATTCACTTCTATTCAATTGATGCCAAGCTTTTTCTACCTGTATCTTACCGTTTCTGTAAAATTACAGATACTAGTAGTTCTGTGAACAGTAGATCTCACGCAGTATTGTCATCCACAAGGACCTGATAGAAACTATAGACCTTATGGAAAGACAGCAATAGGCTGGCTTCTCCACACATCTGTGTAATCACTTGTCAGCTGATTTATGATGAATAATTCTATAGTCTGTTTTTACTTTCCTTGCCCTATTACCATAGGTAAGGAAAGTATTGCTTTCCGAAAAAAAATTAAGGTACCCCAATTTCTAAATTTCTATACGTTTCAAGGTCCCCTGAGTCCGAAAAAATGGTTTTTGGGTATTGGTCTGTATGTGTGTGGTGTGTGTGGTGTGTGTGTGTGTGTGTGTGTGTGTGTGTGTGTGTGTGTGTGTGTGTGGTGTGTGTGGTGTGTGTGTGTGTGTGTGTGTGTGTGTGTGTGTGTGTGTTGTGTGTGTGTGTGTGTGTGTGGGTGGTGTTGTGTTGTGTGTGTGTGTGTTTGTGTGTGTGTGTGTTGTGTGTGTGTGTGTGGGGGTGTTGTCACGTTATTCTTTATATTAAAATAACGATTAGCCTCCTGCTTGCATCAGTCGGTAAAGCATGAGATTTGATATAATTAGGTCGTGGTTTTCTAATAGTATTCAGTCTTAAAAAATCTTGATAGGCCTAGATATGGGCTTCTCCAATAAATCTTGTAATTCATAAATAATAAATATATATATAAATGATACTTATACTTAGAGAGAGATATAAAATTGCACACCATGAAAATTTTACACATATATTACATAAATAATGCAAAGATCAGTCGAGGCAAAAAATATATATAGAGCGATAAAAAATATAATATAAAAATAGAACATATTTGAAATCAATAAAAATATCACAGGCTAACTTTATATTCTAGATTTATGGCACGAATCATTACCATGTGCCTTTATCTTGAAATCATATGCATTCTTTGGCATGTAGCTGTGACATGTACTTGCTAATACTTGTCTGCTTGGATAATTCAATCATAAATATGTGTGCTCTAAGATCAGCTTGATAAATTAGCCACTAGTAATCCAAATATATATAATATTAAATCTCTAGTATTTAGTAGATTTATTTGTATCGAATATACATATTTTCATCTCAGGGTGCAAGATTCGGCACCTGACGGAATAGGTAGAGCCATTCATCTAGTGAATTAGAACTATGATAATTATCGCAAATTGTATTGCAAAAAATTGAATATTGATGCATATGTTCGATAGCCTAGATTTCGTACTTCTTTGATTAATAGAAATTTCTAAAATATGATCTATATATTTTTCTTTCAATTCAATACCTTTAATACTAATTTTTACTTGCGCAAGTATTCCTTAATAATTTCTTAATTTATAATACCCTTTCGGCGAGCTAGCTTGATCATCAGATTATTTCGAAGCACTAGGACGCCCATCACTAAATTCAAATTTAAATCACTCACGTGTCGAAAATCTTCTTGTAAGCTGCCGATGTCGATCCAACTCCATGTGGTCCGGAATATGGTAGCCGAATCGTCTCCTCCAAGGGGTTATAAATTTAATAAAAATGAAAAATGACTTCTGCTTCACAATAGCATCACGAAGTCTTTTAAGAATTTAATAATTTACTTTAACTTTAAATTTTTACAAAATTATTAATAAGGTACTTCGCTCTAAAATATTTGGGGTCCTCTTATGGTGGCATCTGGCTGGCGAGTGCTGGTTCTCCTTCTCAAGTTTTACAGATTCTCTTTCCGACTTTCAAATTAGCATAAAATTTAAATATCCCAATCCTCCGCCATTAAATTCAAATAGATCTTACAAAAATGCCAAAATATTGCTTAGATTATATGATTAATAATTTCTTTGCATTCGAGCCATATTGATAACATAGATTACACAAATTTTTACACAAAATCTACTACAATTATATAAATATATATAAATATTTTTGAATTGGCCTACAATTGCCGCCTATTAACTGCCGTTTTACTATTGGTGCATGCAAATTTTATTAGGTATTCATGCGCCTGGTAACTCTTATTTCCTGAATACATTAAATTATTTTTATTTGGTTTTTTATTTATGCTCTTTGCATGCTAGTTAATATTTTATATATTAATATTAATTCCATGCTACTTAATAATTAGCCACGTGGACGGGTGTTTTTTCACATTGCACACCATCCGAATGCAATAAAGCTCTGCCAAGGGGTTTTGGTCAGATTCTACGTTCTTCGGTTTGATCGATCTCTAGGTCACCGATCTGTGAATACATCTACCTAACCTCAATCTTCAAATATTTTATAAATAATCTATTTATGAGTAGTAAACTTCTTTTAAAACCTTTTTAAGTTCTTGTACCATTTAGCCAGAACAAGCTGATGCTATCTAATCATGTTTATTATCTGCTTGGCGATATTAGCCAATTACTTTATTTTTAGACCTATTACTATTTCTGTTAGGGCTTTTCATCTACCCAGATTTAAATATGTTACAGTGTGTGTGTGTATGAGTGTATGTGCGTCTGTGTACACGATATCTCATCTCCCAATTAACAGAATGACTTAAAATTTGGAACTTAAGGTCCTTACAATATTAGGATCCGACACGAACAATTTCGATCAAATGCAATTCAAGATGGCAGCTAAAATGGCAAAAAGTTCGCAAAAACAGGGTTTTTCGCAATTTTCTTGAAAACGGATTTAATTTTAATTAAATTTATACCTAAAATAGTCATTGATAAGCTCTATCAACTGCCACAAGTCCCATATCTGTGAAAATTTCAGGAGCTCCGCCTCATCTATGCAAAGTTGAATTTTAGATTCTTAATTATCAGGCTTCAGATACAATTTGAATTAAAACATCTTAGTGGAAAATATTGAGCATGAAAATCTCTACAATTAATGTTCAGTAACATTCTCACCTAAAATTGAAAATAATCTTGAAATTCGAGAGAATGTCAACTATTGATTCTATTAAATCATTCACTATGAAGAGATAGCAGACTTCGTGTGTCTCCAGCGTTACTGTCATGTCACCAGCAGCCTCAGATCTTTGAATAGAAGACTTGAGAGGCGCGAGAACACTAGCGTCAGGTGATCAATTTTCAAAACGGCAAGGAAAGTTGTGTGAGTGCGCCACACCAGATTTTTATCGAAAACTTTGCAACTTCAATACAGTTATAAACAGATTTCAAGGCTTTGTAATAAACACATCTCAGCACACATTCCAACAATTTCTTGATCCACCCATTCCTGTTCAATACACCCATGCATCAAGAACTGTAAAGTAGGCCGTACAAAATCAGTCCATTACAAATATTTAGTTTCAAATTACCATAGCGCATAAATCATAGCAAATCTATTCCAAATAAGTACCTATAACGGTAGGCCTATCCTTAGCTATTTCCAACACACTACAAGTCTAATAGTAGCTACTTTATCATTAGAATACTCTAGAATTGAGTAACAGTGGACCATTTGACATTGTGAGGTTCAATTTAAGCTACTTTATCATTAGAATATTCTAGAATTGAGAATTGTTGCCCATTCAACATTGTAAGGTTCACTATAGACTGTCAGAATTCCTCATAAGCAACATCAATACTCCTTATTCGAACGATGCTGAAAGTTTCAAGTTATCTTAATACAAAAAGCTTTAACACTACTATAAAAATTTTCAAAATTTTCAAGTTTATTTCAATATTATTGAAACTTTCGGATTGTTTAGTGTTATTTCCGGCTCTTATCAACCCTTCGAAATTCAAAATTCATCAGTCATATCTCAAATACGTATTCTCTGAGTGTTAATCTTTGGTGAAAACAGAAATTTTAAACTTAACCTCACTTTGGACTATTTATGTGCCAAAATCAAGGAATTGAAGAAGTTTTGGGCAATTGCCTGTTTCTCTTTCCAAATATCGTGTTTGTGACTGTTCTAATAAATAAATAAATAATAAATAATGATTACAACCGTATGGTAACTAGATACTATAGAGAGGTCCACGTTATAATGGCAGTGTACGATTGACAATACTGTCCTTTTCTATCATACAACAAAACAGATAGCACTATCTCTCTATTGCTTTGCATTGTTGTCTATTTGTCAGAATATTCTTTATCTACTTTTGACAGTGACTGTACAAAACTGAACAAACCATGTTCTTAGCCGCCATGTTTTTTCTTCATCCTATCAAAATACTTGAGTACAAAAGTCGTATAATTGATTTAAAATGTATTTTTGAAACAATGAAATGAATTTTAAACATTACCCGATGAGAAACACAAATCGAAATACCTGAAATGACATTTTAAAAGTTGATAACTAACCATCCTAGACTTCATCCATGCTTAAGTTAGCCTATACGTATAGGTTAGACCTACTCGTACCGGTCTATATTGAAAAGATATTTCAGAATTAATCCATTGGAATTACTTATTTTAAATAGGATTCCTATTTTTCCATTATTTTCAAAGGAAATTGGAATAGAATACCTACTAAATAACTCAATTTCTGTTTTTTTTTTTTTTGAAAATCAGATTGTTGTATCACAGCTTTTTAAATTAGCCGCCATTTCAAGTTTGTATGAAAATAAAAATCTGATCACAGTCATGAAAGCAAATATTTTTGAATCAAATTATGGAAAAATATATTCTCTTGATAAATTTTACATTAAATTGATTATTTTTCCAAGGAAATGATAGTTATTCTTAGATTAAATTTAATGGGATGAATTGAGTAACAGCTGTGTACAGTCAGTGGCAAATTGGAGAGACTTGGCAACGTTTTTCTCCTTTCTTTCTTCACTGCCATTATAACGCGGACCTCACTATAGATACCACAGTGAGGTCCACGTTATAATGGCTGTGGAGAAATATAGGAGAAAAACGTTGCTGACCCTCTGTCTTGTTAATGCTTTCTATAGACGGGGGTGATGCAGGTTTATAGATGTAATAACTGTTCATTCTCGTTTAAAATAATCAATTACATCTTATTAAGCAGAAGATTATATTTTCCAATAATTCCATAATTAAGATGAAATATTTTATTAATTAACTATTAATTAGTTAATACATTGTTAAAAGACGATATGGCTACAGAGCAAAGCGAGGAAGAGATAGCACTATCCGCTTTGTTGAATGATAGACGAGGATAGCAATATCATTGCTAATCAATCACTGCCAACATAACGTGGACCTCACTATACTATTGGTTTTCATTTTTCTATATTTTTCCATCAATCATCTTTGAAAACTCATAATTAAGATGAAATATTTTATCAATTAACTATTGATTCCAACATTGTTAAAAGATGATCTGGCAACAGAGCAAAGCGAGGAAGAGATAGCACTATCCGCTTTGTTGAATGATAGACAGGATAGCTAATCAAACAGTGCCATTATAACGTGGACCTCACTATATATTTTGGACTACACTGCTATGTACAATCTGAAGTAGTGTATCAGAAATTTGAATAACAAAACCATTTAAGTTGAAAGTTGAACTGTGTGGAATTCTAGTTCTGATTCACTTCTCCCGATAAGGTTCTAAGGTCAACCATTTCAACATTCGAATAAGAGTGTGTGTGAAGTGGAGAGAAACTTGAGCTGAAATAGATTTGGAAGCCATCAATATTCCTTGATGGTATTTCTCTAATTTTCTGTGATACAATTCATTCATTCATTCATACATTGATAGATAGAATATCATTCTCAACTATGAAATATTGGGAAAGGATCAACAGGCTAAAAGCCCAAAACTGTTCCTTTCCCAAATTTAGATAGAAATTGTCCAAAAATGAGTTATGTCTATTTTTATGTAACATGCTCTTGATCAAGTGATTTTTACAATGTTATAATCTTACTTATTTTCCATAACAACAACAATGCTTATGCTCTTTCAAGGCTCAGTTCAGTAATAAAATATACATAAGAACTGTTTTGGCCTGATTGACCGGGAGAAATAATGTGTCCGGTCAGCAAGAATGAGTTTCAGGAGGTATTCTCCAACATCCACTTATTTTTCAATATTATTACTTTTTACTTACTTCTCTATGTTGGATATTTAATAACAATATTCCACTTTCGTGTATTGAAACGTGTATATTCATTCCAAGAATAATCGATATTATATTCTTAGGCTCGGTTGCACAAAAGCCGGTTGAATTTTAAGCGTGATTAATATCACGAGAACCAACCAGAGAATAGTCTTCTTAATACGACGGCTTCTCTGATTTGTTCTCAAGGGATTAATCACGATTAAAATTTAACCGGCTTTCGTGCAACCGGCACTTAGAGCAGCAATCCATCAATAAATTATTGATTTTCTAGTGTTCACATAATTTTGTATTTATATTATCTAACTTACTTCTAAATAGTATCTCAAATTCATATGATTGGAACTGGAATACCACTTCAAAACGTTATATTGTAAACAGCAGTCCATCAATAATTTTTACTTTCCTTGCCCTATTTCCATAGGTAAGGAAAGTATTGCTTTCTGAAAAAAATTAAGGTACCCCAATTTCTAAATTTCTATACGTTTCAAGGTCCCCTGAGTCCGAAAAAGTGGTTTTTGGGTATTGGTCTGTTTGTGTGTGTGTGTGTGTGTGTGTGTGTGTGTGTGGTGTGTGTGTGTGTGGTGTGTGTGTGTGTGTGTATGAGTGTATGTGCGTCTGTGTACACGATATCTCATCTCCCAATAAACGGAATGACTTGAAATTTGGAACTTGAGGTCCTTACGATATAAGTATCCGACACGAACAATTTCGATCTGATGCAATTCAAAATGGCGGCTAAAATGGCGAAAATGTTGTCAAAAACAGGGATTTTTTGCAATTTTCTCGAAAACGGCTCCAACGATTTTGATCAAATTCATACCTGAAATAGTCATCGATAAGCTCTATCAACTGCCACAAGTCCCATATCTGTAAAAATTTCAGGAGCTTCGCCCCATCAATGCAGATGGATTCCCAATTATCAGGCTTCAGATACAATTGAAACGAAAAAAATCAAGTGAAGTGGATTGAGCATGAAAATCTCTACAATTAATGTTCAGTAACATTTTCACCTAAAATTGAGAATAAGCTTTATTTTTGATTCTCTATTAACGATAAACAAGAGATTAACAAGCTTTATATGAATTCCTAAACTCCTTGTGAAGATAGCGAATTAAAAAGTTAATTACAATCTCTCAAATCTACTAATAAGGGTTTAGCAAATAGGCTATATTTTGGGCTCAAAATTGGACAAAAATCATGAAGAAGAATAACCTATTGAACAATTCCTATCTAAATTTGAGAAAGGAACAGTTTTGGGCTTTAAGCCTGTTGTTCCTTCCCCAATCATTCATAGTTGAGCATTATATTGTATCTATCAATGTGTAAATAAATAAATAAAATCTCCAAAAATTATCAACAAGTATGAATGATACTTCTAATGCCATCTAACGGAGGAAAAGTGAACAACTGGGCTGGCACTATCCTTGTTGCTGCTCTCCTATTGGCTGACTCCTATCAGTGTTGAAAATGGGAGTGGAAGTCTCGTCCAATCACAGAGCTCTCTCACACAGCAAAGCGGATCAGACACTCTGTACGGTAGACGGCGGCCATTTTCTAATGAGCTGAAACACTCAAAAATGTTTTTCCTTTCAGTATTTCATCATCCATAATGATTCGATTACTGAAGTGTTAATTATGATAAATCAATAAAATAAATAAATAAATTTTTATTGTCATTAAGCAACATTGGCAATAGACAAAGTCAAAACTAATACTAGACATTATACTAGTCAGAAGGATATAAGTTGATATAATTGAAAGTATATAGGGATAGCTACATCTAATACAAAGCCCCGGCCTACGATATTGCAATGTCGCAGTGTAGGCCTAGAATCTAATACATGATTGGTGAAGAAGATTTAAAAAAATACTAGCTGATCTTTTTTCTTCAACAATCATGTATTAGATTCTAGGCCTACACTGCGACGTTGCAATATCGGGCCTTGTATTAGAGGTGGCTATGATATAGGTATACATAGGCCTATATAAACACAAACATAACTACATCTAAAGTAAGCCTAGAAGAATTCAAATATTCATCACTACACAAACACTGTACTAAACAAAGCGCAGTCAAAATGTTTAAAACAAGAAAGAAGAACTTTAAAAAATCGAGGAATCAAAAATTAATAATCATATACAATGATCCTGATGTACTGTATTACAGTATAGAGAAAAAATAGCATCAGGTGATATCCCATGATATAGGGCGTTTATCTTCCAAATTTCACTGTTGACTCAAGCCGATAGTTCAAGTCCTAGTAGTTCTTTTTCGTGAAGCTTTGTGACGCTTGTAGTCTCTCATACTGCACCGCTCTTACACGGCAACAACGGTAATCCTATCTCTCTCTAATCTCACCCACAACGTAAAAATGTGACGGTGCCCCAGAAGCCCAGAAAACAGCCAACAAACTAGATCTCCGCTATAAGTCAACGCTATAACATGCTATAACCGTCAAGGTCGGTGCTATAACCAACATACCTGTATGATCCCTCATATAGGCTACGAGTTACGCACTTAATAAGAGCCCAAATACCTATCAACTCATGTATATACTCTTAGAATCAGAAGCTGTATATGCTGTAAATCTGTTGTATTTAAATAATTTATTCATTCATTCATTTTATGTATACATTGATACATAATAAAATATGATTCTCAACTATGAATGATTGAGAGAAAAACAACAGGCTTGAAGGCCAAAACTGTTCCTTTCACAAATTTAGATAGAAATTGTCCAAAAATAGGACAATTATGTTTACACTTCATGAATTTTGTCAAATTTTGAGTCCAAAATATTCAGAAACTAAGAATTTATCTATAATTAAATAAAGGAAAGAACTGGCTTATACATGTACGGGATAGGAAATTCATGAATGACGCATCATCACGTCTCAACTACTCAACTGGTTAACTTGAAATTTTGCATGTAGATTCTTTATTTACCAAGGATGGTTAGAGGCATATTTCAAATTCTTCAAGATTGAAGTAAGTCAAGTTTTCAGTTTGTCAAGTGAGACCTCTGCGGAGCATGACCTGCTAGCCTATAATAAATAATAAAAGAAAGAACTGGCTTCTACACGTACTAGATAGGAAATTCACGAATGACGCATCATCACGTCTCAACTACTCAACTGATTAACTTGAAATTTTGCATATAGATTCTTAATTTACCAAGGATGGTTATAGGCCTATTTTAAATTCTTCAAGATCCCAGTAAATCAAGTTTTCAGTTTGTCAAGTTTCTAATGAGACCTTTGCGGAGCACGGGTTTCCTGCCTGTCTACAATAAATAAATGACCGAACGTAGTGAGGTCTATGTTTTAACTCGGATTTTTTTGTCTGTCTGTATGTAACGCGATTACGGCCAAACGCGTTGATAGAATTCGATGAGATTTGGCAGGAATATACCTTCTTCAACTGTGCGTCGATGTACACACAAGGTTTTTTGAAATTTTGCATTCTAAGGATAATATGAGAAGAAAAGAAATTCCTCCATGCTCTGATATCACAAAATATCTACTACTCTGAAGATAGGATTAATCAGACTATAGAATTATTCATAATCAATCAGCTGACAAGTGGATTACACAGCTGTTTACAGATAGGTTGGTTATAGGCCTATTATCTGGCCTATTATAGGTTATATCTGGCCTATTATCTGGTTATTATAGGCCTATTATTTGGTTTTAGGCCCTTTTATCAAGATCTCAGTAAATCAAGTGTTCAGTTTGTCAAGTCTGTAATTAAACATTTGCGGAGAACAGGGTATCTGCTAGTCGATAATAAAGCAATCAGAATCACATAATAATCAATATTGAATTTCGTATCCTGTACGTGTATAAGCCAGCTCTGTCATTTATCATATTATAGATTATTTATATTATATCTTGGGATAAACTTGGGAGTTTATGTGCTAATGGAAGTATTTTCTTACTGCAGATGGAAATGACTGAGATATTGCAAATTCAAATGCCTTGAATAATTGCAATATCTCAGTCATTTTCATCTGTAGACTGGCTGGCCGCTATGGCTTCGTATAAAATGAGCGCTGCTATCCAGAGATTGTCAGTTTGGTGTGAAGGTAAGCATTCCTGACCGGCAATTAGGAGGTACTGGGTTCGATTCCCGGGCTGACAAATAATTTTTGAATAGTAGCGCTCATCGAATTTCCATCTAGCTGTTTACCCTGTTGTCAATATTTGCAGTAGCAGAAGTCTTCGGGGTGAGTTGCAGCATTTACTTTTCGTTTAATTATAACAAATATTTCCTTATCATGAGTTTGATGAATTCTCATATTGAGGAACCGATCATCCGTTAAAAAAATAGGCCTACATAAGTCCGTTATGATAGGAAGTTTTCAAAAAAGGAAGGGTTGGGGTCAATTACAACAACCCCCCCTCTCAATAAAACGATCGAAATCGAACCGAAATTACATCTCCAATAATTCCCCTTCCTCCCCACCCCACACCATGTACACGATAATTGATTTGCAATTACTTTTCGGGTCATAAACGGCAATTTCAATTACAAGCCCCAGTAGTTAAGGGGTTGAGGCAGAGGGTGTAATAGGTCCAGATTGGAACCGATTCTACACATGTTCCATGGCCGTGGGGAGGGTTCATACTACTATATATACAGAGTGGGAGAAAAAGATGGAAAAAACAATTTGGATTTTCCTGCTGTAGCCTACTGTAAAGGGTAGAAAGAGAGAGAAAACTTGATTGGGGAATTTAGAGGGGGTAACTACTACTATATAAAGAGTGGAAGAGAGATAGAAAAAGTATTGATTTCAATGCCTACTGCATAGAGTGGAAGAGACGAGAAAAAGATATGATATTGAAAATATTGTAAGGGGGTAAAACTACTATAGTAAGATCCACTTTATAATGTGTTTGATAGCAATTGAATTGCTATCCTTGTTTATCATTCAAAAAAGCGGATAGGCTATCTCTTTCTCGCTTTGCTCTGTTGCCAGATCGTCTTTTAACAATGTAGAATTGATAATTAATTAACAAAATATTTCATCTTAATTATATAGATTAATCATCAAATTATTGAAAAATATAATTCATTGCTCAATAAAATCAAATTGATTATTTTAAACGAGAATGAACCGTTAATATTAAATCTATAAACCTGTTTCAGCTACCATCAAGAAGGCATTGACAAGACAGAGGTTTTTCTCCTATCTTCCTCCACTGCCTTTATAACGTGGGCCTACACTAGAGTGAGAGAAGTATATAGAACATGATTGGGAGTTGAAGGGGAGCGAATGAAGCTTACTAATATTATGAGCTACTAGTGGATGGAGTGGTGAAAATCATAGGATACAGAGAATCGGCAACTCTGTCCTCCTATCTATCTTTCTCCACTGTCATTATAATTCGGATAGTACTATGTATGCTGACTCAAGTGCTTGAAATCAGAATTTTAAAAAGTTACTAGCTTTAGACAGTGGGTATAGAATTAGAGCGTATAGTGAGTATATTAGTGAATATAGTATTACCATAGAGGAACAATGGCGTAAGTAGATATCCCATGGTTAGGGAATTTATGTCGCAACTTTTACTGTTATCTCAAGCCGATTACTGTCGATCATTTTCAATTTTTACTGTTTTGTTGGGGTGATAGTGTATGAACGGCACAATTTGAGAGACTACAAGCGTTATACAGCTGCATATGAAAGAACTACGTGAACTATCGGCTTGGGATGACAGTTAAAGTTGCGACATAAACGCCCTATACCATGGGATATCTACTTATGCTATCGTTTCTCCATGGTATTACATTCTATACTCACTGGCTTTAGATAATTTTACTAGCCTGAAGATAGGTTAATTTAACAATTGAGTTACAGAGACTCGGCAACGATGTTCTCCTATCTTCCTCCACTGTCATTATAACTTTGGCCTACACTAGAGTGAAAAAAAATATATAGAACGTCATTGGGAATTGTAGGGGGGAAAGCTCTCTACTACTAGTAGATGAGGAACAGGGGATGAAAAAAAAGAAAAAGGGTTGGAAATTGATTTGTGAGGGTTGTTACACGCGCAGATGGTTTGGACGTTCAGCGATTTTTGTAATTAACATCGGGCTGGGGGTATGTTGGAGGGCGAAGGGAGGAAGGTCATGTGGTTTTTGGAAGGGTTGAAAGTGGTGAGAGGAAGCTATAAGGGGTGAAATGGTCAGAGATTGGAAGTTGGATATTGAGGGCGATGACCTTGTTAGATATCTCATATTGTGTGTAATTTATCACGGTTTTGACAGTCGTCTGATTTGAGAATTGTAGTGAGTCTTTGACTGGGAATCATTTCTGTTGAGTGAGGTCCACGTTATAATATTGCATTAAAAGTCTTCAGGCTCGCATCGCTCGCCATATCCGTCCAGCCAGGGGGCTCCACCCCCTGGACCCCCGACTGGATCGTCAAAAAATGAGATCAGCGGGCTCGCTTGCATTTCTCATTTGAGCATGCTCCATTCCATCAGAAAGTCAGACAACCAAATTTGAACATTTACTGTCTATTACTTGATGAAAGAGCTGAGAAAACGCAAAAAATCCGCTAATTTTGAGCGTATCTTCGGCGTTATTTCAAATTCCTTCTAACACAACATTGTTACACCCTAGCTTAGCTTCTGTACTAAATTTGAACAATTTCTATTCATTTGTTCTAGAAAAATTTAAGAAAAAGCAAAGAAACGCTGGAAAAACGCTAATTTTGGGCGTATCTTTGACGTTATTACAAATTCTTTCTAACAAAACATTATTACACCCTAGCTGAGCTTCTGTACCAAATTTGAACATTTTCTGTTTATTTGTTCTCGATAAAGCTGAAAAAACGCAGATTTTGGGCGCGTCTCTGGAAAATTTTCCAAATCCGTTCGTAGTGCGCATCTAAAGGGTCAACTGAACATACCTACCAAATTTGTACGTTTTTGGTCCGGTAGATTTTTAGTTTTTAGGTAGAGTGAGTCAGTCAGTCAGTGAGTGAATGCCATTTCGCTTTCATATTTATAGATTTGAATAACATTTGTGTTGCTATCCTTGTCTATCATTCGACAAAGCAGATAGCAAATGTATCAAATCATAGTGTTGTGTATCAAGTTGAGAAGATACTGAATCATGAGTGGTGATACTGTATCATATTGTGCTGATACTGAATCATTTTGTGGTTGTTCTCGTTCTATAGTGAGGTCCACGTTATAATGGCAGTATTTGATTAACATTGGTGTTGCTATCCTTGTCTATCATTCGACAAAGTAGATAACGTTATCCTTTTCTACCTCTACAAGGTCACATAGTTTCTCAACAATTCAGGAAAAAAACTATTGATCAATAGACAATGTAATCTCAATATTATGTAAATTGATTATTTAATTTGTGAAAAAATATATTTTCTTGTAAAATAAAATATAATTTGTCATTTTTAACAAGAATGAACAGTCAATATTAAATCAGATATACAGATATCAGCCTTTCTCTTTAGAAGACAGTGGCAAGGCAGATAATCGGCAACGTTGTACTTCTATCTTACCTCACTGCCATTATAACATGAACCCCACTACAACCATAGAGAGAAGATAGCACGAGAAGATATGCCATGGTATAGGGAGCTTATGTTGCAAATTTCACTGTTAACTCAAGTCGATAGTCCTAGTAGTTGTTTTTCGTGAAGCTATGTGACGCTGGTAGTCTCTCATACAGTGCCAATCTAAAGGTGCGTACAGATATACTCGCCGTGAACATGAGCAATTCACTTTCAATCAGCTGACTATATCTGTATTTTTACAGAAACGGTGAGATACAGATATAGAAAGCTTGGCATCAGCTGATTAAAAGTGAATTGCTCATGTTCGCGGTGCGTATATCTGTACGCACCTTCACATTCTCACCCCAAAAGACAGTAGGAATAGAGGCATAGAGAAACGATAGAATAAGTAGATATCCCATGGTATAGGGCGTTTATGTCGCAACTTTTACTGTTATCCCAAGCCGATAGTTCACGTAGTTCTCTCCCATGCAGCTGTGTGACGCTGGTAGTCTCTAAAATTGTGCCGTTCATACAGTCTCACCCCAACAAAACAGTAAAAATTGACAATAATCTATAGTAATCGGCTTGGAATAACAGTAGAAGTTGCGACATAAATTCCCTATACCATGGGATATCTACTTACGCTATTGTTTCTCTATGATAGAGGTAGTCGAAAGAGATCGGCTTCAAATTTAGAACATGAACGACCTATACCATGGGATATCTCCTTACGTTATCTTTCTCCTATGCTATAATTTTCCGGGTTTAGAATGTTAAGTCGTATCGTTCAAGCGAAACGTTATCTATACTACTAGTAGTTCTGTGAACAGTAGACCTCACGCAGTATTCTCATCCACAAGTACCTGATTGAAACTATAGACCTTATGGAAATACAGCAATAGACTGCCTTCTCCACACATCTGTGTAATCACTTGTCAGCTGATTTATGATGAATAATTATTCTCTAGTCTGATTTTAACTCTAATATTGGCGTATGAAGGAGGCTCCTTTTTCCTTTTATATTATCCTTGAAATTCAAAAATTCCAAAAACCTTGTATATACGTCGACGCGCAATTAAAAAAGGAACATACCTGTCAAATTTCATGAAAATCTATTACCGCGTTTCGCCGTAAATGCGCAACATATAAACATATAAACATTTAAACATCAAGAGAAATGCCAAACCGTCGACTTGAATCTTAGACCTCACTTCGCTCGGTCAGAAGTAAAGGGAAGAATTATTGGCTTAAACACGTACAGGATATGAAATTCACGAATGACGCATCATCACGTCTCAACTACTCAACTGATTAACTTGTAATTCTGAATATAGATTCTCAATTTACCGAGGATAGTTACAGGCCTATTCCAAATTCTTCAAGATATCAGTAGGCCAAGTATAATTTTGTCAAGCTCTTAATTAGACTCTTTCAAAGCACGGGTTACAAGCTAGTATTGCAAACAAATATATTTACTCTCAAATGTCATGAATACATCAATGCTCTCCATTAAACCTGTGCTGATAACTTGAAGTGGTTTTCACAATAGCTTAATTAACTTGTTACTGGGTCATAGCCATACAGTGACCTACCCCACAGGCTAATCAATTGTTACATTAACGGATTAACCTATCCTCAGGTCAGTAACATTATAGAGAAAAGAATACCATATCATACATATAATAATATATAACCATATATAGTTATTTATTATATATAATCCCTGATAGCATGATCAGTAACTTTTTGAAACTTTCATTTACTGCACATGACTCAGCGTATAAAATTCTAGTCTTGACATTTTAATATAGGCTATGACTTTCAACAAAGAAATTATTTCTGAAGTCTATTCCACAGCTCATGATATAAGCTATGCTTTTCAACAGAATAGATCTTTTCGCCACACTGCACAGAAAGCAGCTGTTTTCCAGCCCCTACGTAGATCTGAAAGATATTGTTTGCAGACGACTCTCGTTTGACGTCAGAACATGTTTTTTCCGGCCTAGGCCGGAAAGAGTACACTTTCCAGCCGCTAACATGGAACTAAGAAAGGTGAACAAAAAACTTCTTATTATTTGTGTTCATTATTCAATAATTAAAACATTTATAATAATATCATCTTATTGTCATTTGAAAGAATAAAAAAGTATAAACTCAACCTCCCACATAATTGAACGTCATCTTTTAGGTTATTCAGACAAATCAGGATGAAAAATAAAAAATACTTGGACAATTTCCTGATATTCAGATTACCTCAGATTTGCTAGAGCTATCACCTTCCACTTCTGCTTTCGGAAGTGCTTAGTAAACAACTATTCTCATATATATTGTTTATTTTTGTGTGTGGCGAAAAATAGCTTTCGCACCACGGGCAAAAATGTTTTTCCGGCTCTCAATCTTTTCTAGTCCTCGGCCTATGGCCTCGGACTTGAAAACCGATTTCGAGCCGGAAAAATCTCATTTTCTGCTCTAGGTGCGAAATATACTATATTTCTGAAGTCTATTCCACAGCTCATAATATAAGCTATGCTTTTCAACAGAATAGACGTTTGCTAAAACGTAAAATGCGTAGTTACTGTGAATCTTGAGGGCCCCATACACTAGGGAACTTGCATCGGCGAACTTGGTTCGGGGAACCAAGTAGTTTGTGTAGGATTATCCTACACACTGTAGTGGGGAGAGCGAACATCCGTTCGTTACTTCAGTGTCTTTCAGGGTCTAGCGATGAGTGTTTAACTTTCCTTGCCCTATTACCATAGGTAAGGAAAGTATTGCTTTCCAAAAAAATTAAGGTACCCCAATTTCTGAATTTCTATACGTTTCAAGGTCCCCTGAGTCCAAAAAAGTGTTTTTGGGTATTGGTCTGTATGTATGTGTGTGTGTGTGTGTGTGTGTGTGTGTGTGTGTGTGTGTGTGTGTGTGTGTATGAGTGTATGTGCGTCTGTGTACACGATATCTCATCTCCCAATTAACGGATCAACTTGAAATTTGGAACTTAAGGTCCTTACAATATAAGGATCCGACACGATCAAATGCGGTTCAAGATGACGGCTAAAATGGCGAAAATGTTGTCAAAAACAGGGTTTTTCGCGATTTTCTCGAAAACGGCTCCAACGAGTTTGATTGAAGTTATACCTAGAATAGTCATTGATAAGCTCTATCAACTGCCACAAGTCCCATATCTGTAAAAATTTCAGGAGTTCCGCCCCATCTATGCAAAGTTTGATTTTAGATTCTCAATTATCAGGCTTCAGATCCAATTAAAACAAAAAAATTTGAGTGGAAAAGATTGAGCATGAGAATCTTTACAATTAATGTTCAGTAACATTTTCACGTAAAATTAAAAATAAGCTCGAAATTCGAGAAAATGTTATTATCCAATTATTACAAACTGTTGATTCTATTGAATGATTCACTATGAAGAGGTAGCAGACCTCGTGTGTCTCCAGCGTTATTGCCCTGTCACCAGCTGGCTCAGATCTTAGTGGACTTTTCCCGCAAGCGCGGGAACACTAGCGGCAGTTGATCAGTTTTCATAACGGCAAGGAAAGTTGTGTTGCGCCACACCAGATTTTTTAAGTTTACAGCTGCTGTGGGAAAAAATATATTGAATATATATAGATAGAATATATCGCCCTGGCGGACGAACCGAACAAAGTTTTTAATCCAGATTGAAGACCGAATTCGTCACGAATTTGGTTCGCCGTTCGCCAATTATCCACATACACTGGGCAACTTGGTTCGTAAGAACCAAGTTAGCCTATCCAAGTTCCCTAGTGTATGGGGCCCTTTAAAACTACGAGAGTGGGCTGAAAGAGATTGATAGAAAGTGAGAGAGAGTAAAAATATGGTAGAAGAAAGAAGTGGAAGTGGTTGAGAGAGATTAGAATAGAGTGGAAAGAGATGGAATAGAGTAGGAGAGAGTATAAAATAAGAACGTGGAGAAAGAGAAATAAGGAGAAATAAGAAGGAGACTGAGAGGGGACTAGCAAGCAGCCCGTGCTCCGCAAGGGTGTGTTTGAAGCACAAATAGACCAACTGGAAACTTGATGTACTGGATTCTTCAAGAACTGAAAATAGGCATATCACCATCCTCGGTAAATTGAGAATCCATATGAAAAATTTCAAGTTAATCAGTTGAGTAGTTGAGACGTGATGATGCGTCATTCGTGAATTTCCGAACCCGTACTTGTATAAGCCAGTTCTATCCTTCACTGTATTATAGATAGATCTAGTATTAGGATTTCAAATATAAAAACCCTAATAGCATCTCAAGAAAATTTCTGTTTTTATTATCAAATCATAGATTATTGAGCTCAGAATATTGTTAACTTGGAGAATAATGTGAAGGACAAAAAATAGAGGAAGATGGAAGAGGTATTCAGAGGAAGTCGAATAAAGAGAGGGAAAGTGGAAATTATGAGAGGGGAGGTGTTAGAGGAGGAGATGTTGGAGAGATTGAAAAAGAGAAGACGAGAGTGGGCTGAACGAGATTGGTACAAAATGAGAAAGAGTAAAACTATGGTACAGAGGAAGAGATGAAGAGAGTGAAAAGAGTAGACGAGAGTGGGCTGAAAGAGATTTTTAGAAAGTGAGAGAGAGTGAAAATATGGTAAAAGAGAGAAGTGAAGAGAAGTAGAAGTGATTGATTGATTGATTGATTGTGTACTTTATTTATGTAGATTTACAATATATACTGGCTTATACACTTATATACAATAGCTTATAATACAGCAAAAAATTATAGATGAATTTACATAATATAGACTAAGAAAATAATTATTGAACTGTATATGATATGAAAAAGCAATTTGTAATATAATAACTATAGATAATAATTAAATTGTTATGCATCTACATAAATTGGCGGAGCTTTGGACATATCAATGTCTATTCTTCGGAAAGAATATTAAAAATATCCTCCCCACTAACTCTTTACCAAAAATTACAAAGAAAGAAAGAAAACCAGAAAACCAAACAAAGAGATTGGTAGAGAGTGAGAGAGAGTAAAAATATGGTAGAAGAGAGAAGTGGAAGTGGTTGAGAGAGATTAGAATAGAGTGGAAAGAGATGGAATAGAGTAGGAGAAAGTAGAGTATGAAATAAGAACGTGGAGAAAGAGAAATAAGGAGAAAAGAAGAAGGAGACTGAGAGGAGACTAGCAAGCAGCCCGTGCTCCGCAAGAGTCTGTTTAAAGCACAAATAGACCAACTGGAAACTTGATGTACTGAAATCTCGACGAACTGAAAATAGGCATATCACCTCGGTAAATTGAGAATCCATATGAAAAATTTCAAGTTCATAAGTTGAGTAGTTGAGACGTGATGATGCGTCATCCGTGAATTTCCTGTCCCGTGTATAAGCCATTTCTATCCTTCACTGTATTATAGCATAGAGAAACAATAGCGTATGTAGATATCCCATGGTAAGGGAATTTATGTCGCAACTCTACTGTTATCTCAAGCCGATTACTGTCGATCATTGTCAATTTTTACTGTTTTGTTGGGGTGAGAGTGTAGGAACGGCACAATTTGAGAGACTACCAGCGTCACACAGCTGCATGGGAAAGAAATACGTGAACTATCGGCTTGGGATAACAGTAAAAGTTGCGACATAAACGCCCTATACCATGGGATATCTATGCTATCGTTTCTCTATGATCATAGATATATCTAGTATTAGGATTTCAAATATAACAACCCTACTAGCATCTCAAGAAAATTTTCTGTTTTTAATATATCATAGATCATTGAGCTCAGAATATTAATAACTTGGAGAATAATGTGAAGGATAAAAAAATAGAAGAAGATGGGAGAGGTATTGAGAGGAAGTCGAATAAAGAGAGGGAAAGTGGAAATTATGAGAGGGGAGGAGTTAGAGGAGGAGATGTTGGAGAGATTGAAAAAGAGAAGACGAGAGTGGGCTGAACGAGATTGGTACAAAATGAGAAAGAGTAAAACTATGGTACAGGGGAAGAGATGAAGAGAGTGAAAAGAGTAGACGAGAGTGGGCTGAAAGAGATTGTTAGAAAGTGAGAGAGAGTGAAAATATGGTAAAAGAGAGAAGTGAAGAGAAGTAGAAGTGATTGATTGATTGATTGATTGAGTACTTTATTTATGTAGATTTACAATATATACTGGCTTTCACACTTATACACTTATATACAATAGCTTATAATACAACAAAATTATAGATGAATTTACATAATATAGACTAAGAAAATAATTATTGAACTGTATATGATATGAAAAAGCAATTTGTAATATAATAACTATAGATAATAATTATATTGTTATGCATCTACATAAATTGGCGGAATTATTCTTCGGAAAGAATATTAAAAATATCCCCCCTACTAACTCTCTACCAAAAGAAGCTGAAAGAGATTGTTGGAAAGTGAGAGAGAGTAAAAATATATGGTTAAAAAGAGAGATGTGAAGACAATTGGAAAAGATTGAGAGAGACTAGAATAGAGTGGAAAGAGATAGAATAGAGTAGGAGAAAGTATGAAATGAGATAGGAGAGATTGATTGATTGATTGATTAGCTGCCTTTATGAAAAACCTAGGAGGGCGAAGTTAGGGGCGCAGCCGGCCCTCTCTTACACTTAACCCTCCAATACAATTCTAAGTAAAACTAAAACACTATACAAAGATTATAAGATAAAATAAAACAATTTACAAAATAATAAAATTTTCAAATAGCGAATGAAAGAAAGAAAAAAAAACAAAATTTCTTTCTAATTTGAATCAGTGAAAATAATACAATGAGAAAAGAGAAAACTGAAAAGTGAAAACGGAGAGAAAGAGAAATCAGGGGAGAAAAAGAAGGAGATTGAGAGGAATTATTGGATATAATCGATAATAATTTTCAAGTGAGATTGACTTTGAAGTTAGAAATATTGATGTTATTATCTAGGAATAAAAAATGTTGCTAGAAGTCTGTCACTGTGATGACACAACAACGTATGACGACATGTGTATCATGCAAGTTCATCATGCATGTTGATCATGCAAGTTCATCATGCATGTTGATCATGCAAGTTCATCATGCATGTTGATCATGCAAGTCCTACCGTGAGTGGCCAGCCCAACCACATGAGAGGGAGTTAGCAATCCAGTTAATTATGTCAAAGATTGTTTCAGCAAGTGCAAGTCACCTGACAGACATAGAGCCGTCAAAATTGACTGACAGTCGACTCACTATTTTGACGCCGGTTAAGTCCCCCGGTTAAGTGGCCCGATGACATTCGTGTTTTTCAAGGCCACCTTTCGAAAGGTACGCATTGTACGTAGAATGTAGTCGGTCATTTTGACAGGCGTCAAGTTGAGTATAGAATGAGTACAGTACTTGAACTGATCAATTATTTTGACAATGTTGCAAATCATGCTTTGTTTTTATGCTTGCAGGTTGAGAGAGAGTGTGAGAGAGAGAGAGATTGATTGATTGAGTACTCTATATACACTGGCTTATACACTTATTTACAATAGCTTACAATACAGCAAAATTATAAATGTATTTAAATAATATAGACTAAGAAAATAATTATTGAACTGTATATGATATGAAAAAGGAATTTGTAATATAATAACTATAGATAATAATTATATTGTTATGCATCTACATAAATTGGCGGAGCTTTGGACATATCAATGTCCATTCTTCGGAAAGAATATTAAAAATATCCTCCCCACTAACTCTCTACCAAGAGATTGAGAGAGAGAAAGATTGATTGATTGAGTACTCTATATACACTGGCCTATACACTTATATACAATAGCTTACAATACAGCAAAATTATAAATGTATTTAAATAATATAGACTAAGAGAATAATATTATTGAACCAGTCCAGGCAATGAATGCTCAAAAGAAGGTATAAAGGGAAAAGTTTGGAAGACAATTTTCGACCCCGCAGTTCTGTTTAGGGTAGTGAGGAGGTAAACATATTAAAAGTCCCCACCCCTACCACCTGTGCTAAAGGGGTGGGGGTGGTTCAAAGGTACCATTTTTTGGTTTCTCGCATATAACTCGAAAACTATGCATTTTACAGACATGACAATTCTCTAAGAAATTAAAGCATACATAATTTCCTATAATATTGAACTAACAACTTTTTCTATATCTCTCACTTTTCGAGATATCTGCTCTAAAAGATATGACATTTTTGAAAAAAAAACACATTTTCCTACAAATGCATTCAAAAGACATGGTATTCTGCATTCAGGGGCTCTTTTCCCATATGCGTTATTAAATCTTTGGGCTCTGTAGTTTCTATGTCTTAATCTATATTCAATTTCATTTATTTCTCTGTATTTATCATTAGAGAAATTTACAATACAACAAAATTATAGATGAATTTACATAATATAGACTAAGAAAATAATATTATTGAACTGTTAGTCCAGGCAATAAATGCTCAAAAAAAGGTATAGATTGAAAAGTTTGGAAGACAATTTTTGACCCCGCAGTTCTGTTTAGGGTAGCGAGGAGGTGAACATATCAAAAGTCCCCACCCCTTCCACCTATACTAAAGGGGTGGGGGTGGTTCAAAGGTACCATTTTTTGGTTTCTCGCATATAACTCGAAAACTATGCATTTTACAGACATGAAAATTCTCTAAGAAATCACATAATTTCCTATAATATTGAACTAACAACTTTTTCTATATCTCTCACTTTTCGAGATATCTGCTCTAAAAGATGTGACATTTTTGAAAAAAACACATTTTCCCTCAATTTTTTTGCTATTTTCGCTTTTATAACTTTTTGAATATCGTTGAACATGCATTTAAAAAAAACTCTTCCAATAAAGCAATTTCTATTACATTCACAAGAGACCAATGATAAAGTACTGAAACTTAAGAAACCACAGATGAAACTACAGATCCATAGTGTAATTATTAATATTTCATGAGAATACCAGGTTAATAAAAACATCCTATTCATCCTATCCTATTCATTTATGCTCATTTATAATAGGATACTGAGAAATTTTCCAAAGTCTTTTGGCAAAAATGAAGAATCTCGAATCTTGAGCTTTTGAGAATATTATTCTAGATCCATTTTTATATCAGCTGTGTTAATAGTGAAGTTGTGTTTCTTTTCTGGCTCAAAATTTTGCAAAATTACTCAAACATTTCCAATTTGTAGAGATTCGAGTGAAATATTTTTGTTTCTTATCAGTTTTAAATATCAAAATTCAAAATTTTCAGTTTAGTCATTATTTTGAAGTGGAATTGGACTTTTTGAAGTGGAAGTGAAATCTTAACCTTACTCTTTTTTGAAACTTTTATTTGTAAAAATTTGGGAGAAGACAGTTTTGGGCTATGCCTGTTGTCTTCGCCCAATCATATTATATTTATTATAATTATGATTTGTAATAATTGCATTTTTGTAATTATCATGATAATACATCCTATCTATCCTATTCTATTCTTTGAAGCTCATATAATAAGAATCTGAGAAATGTTATGGCAAAATGGAGAATCTTGAATCATGAACTCTGGGAAATAATCCGACTTCTTACGACTTAAGAGACCTTGAAACCCACCCAATAAAACAAGTACCTCCTGTAAAACACCCCGCAGCCCATTCTAAATCACAAAATTCATTAACATTGAAGTCGTGAGCAATTAATTCCTTCCAACCACTCATACCAACCTCATTAATTTCAATGTAATAAAGATAGTAATCTCATTTTGGGTATGACCTGTACTCCATTACTCTACTTGATTCCATATCTGTACTGGAGATCGAATTCTGTCCTATTCGATTTTTTTCAAATCGAATTTTGTCCTATTCGATTTTTTTCTGATCGAATTTTTCTATTAGTGAACCTGTTGTAATAACAATATTTCTCTCAAAGCCCACTAGGTGGGCGATTAATTGATTCGGGCTATAGTGATACAGTGGCAGTGGAGGAAGATGGGAGAACAGTGTTGCCGATTTTCTGCCTTGCCACTGCCTCCTATAGAGGATAGCTGATACCGGTGTATCTGATTTAATATGAAGTCTACATTCAAAGTAATCAAACATCATATTTTATTCGACAAGAAACAAAATTTTGCTATCATGGTGAGTCTGTTGCTTAAGCCGCCATTTTGTGACACCGTTGAGTGGGAGGAGACTGTCTAGCTGGGCCAATGGCAGGCGTCCATGCCCCTTGACCAATAGCAGTGCTCGTCTGCTAGTAGAAATTCTGCTACTCTTGTATTTAGTTTTACCATAGAGAAACGATAGCATAGATATCCCATGGTATAGGGCGTTTATGTCGCAACTTTTACTGTTATCCCAAGCTGATAGTTCACATAGTTCTTTGCTATGCAGCTGTGTGACGCTGGTAGTCTCTCAAATTGTGCCGTTCATAAACTCTCACCCCAACAAAGCAGTAAAAATTGACAATAATCGCCAGTAATCGGCTTGAGATAACAGCAAAAGTTGCGACATAAATTCCCTATACCATGGGATAACTACTTACGCTATTGTTTCTCTATGGTTTTAGTTTATCAGATATTGACAATGGTGTAACAACCGAAACCGGTCTTTCTAACTATTAATAAATCTGTGGTTTTTGACAATTTCTTAGTATTTTTATTCAAAAATAAACTAAATCTTTCAATTATCAAATAATAAATTTCCATAATAATTATTGAGGTGGGTTTTTTTTGTAAATTAATTATATTTCTACATTGTTGGAAAAAGTTCTGGAAACGGTGTGGAGCTAGAGAAAGATAACGCGATCAGCTTTGACAAATGATAGACAAGGATATCAACATTAATGTTGATCAAATAATGGCATTATAACGTGGAAATCACTATAGATATTATAAATTAGTTTAAATATTTATTTATTCATCATTTACAATCAACTTGTGGACAAAGAAACAGACTACAGTCCAAAACTTCTTTTCATCCCAATTTCATAAAATAAATTGTCCAAATGAAGGTTATGTGCGACTTTACAATCATTCACTAATTTCCACGTTGAAACAAAACACAAACACTTGAAACCATTATCAATTTTTGAATTTAGAAAGATTGAGATCCGAATTGATAACAAAATTCCTTCTACTTAGTACTCAAAACTACTGTGAAAAAATATTAATTTGAAATATTTTGTTCGAAAAATCAAAACAATATGTTGATAGTGAAGTCCACGTTATAATGGCAGTGGAGGAAGATAGGAGAACAACGTTGCCGATCCTCTGTCTTATCAATGCTTTCTATAGATGGTAGCTGATACAGGTTTATTGATGTAATATTAACAGTTCATCTCGTTGAAAATAATCAATTATATTTTATTAAGCAAGTTACATCATTTTTCAAAAATTTCATAATGAATTATATCGATTAAAGATGGAATATTTTGTTGGATAATTATTAATTCTTCATTGTTAAAAGACGATCTGGCAACAGAGATAAACTAGAAAGAGATAGCGCTATCCGCTTTGTTGAATGATAGAGAAGGATAGCAATACCATTGATAACCAAACACTGCCATTATAACGTGGACCTCACTACAGTGTTAACAATGATGCTGTGTAATAATATTGTCAACAGTTTTATCTTTTGTTTAGGAGTGAGGTAGGCTACTCCCTGTCTCTTTCTACCATTATTTCAATGAGTATAAGACGCAGTACAATGCAATGTCCATTGCTAATCATCAACCACGCAAAAAACACAATAATTATACACATTATTTTTTATTATTTTCAGCTCCAATAAGGTATGCGGCGTGGACCACAGATTCTTTAGGAGGGGTCATGGACAAAGGTCCACGGTCATTTTTCCTCTCTCAGAGTTCCTCTTTGAGAGTCTTTACTTCTCACTCTCTCTCTCTTACTCACTCTCACTCTTTCTCTCTTGAAGTGCGCCTTTTGTTTTCATCATACCATAGCATAGAGGATAAGAATTGGTTGTGAATAATTATTTCTATTCTCTTTGATCATACCACCTATATTGTTTATTTTTTAATCTATGATCCTACATTCATACTCAGTAGGTTTTTTTTCTTTAGCTCTGATTGGAGTAGCAGTACCCAATATACTTTGTAGTATAGTGAGGCTAAAAATATTTCTATTTATTCTCATCACATATACTTCTATACTTTGCTTCCAAAGATCAGGTTGGATTCACTGGCTTTTAGATTCACGATTAAATCAGATTTTCAGTCGTTTTTAGACGGCGTTTCCAGAGACAGACAAGGCAGGAAGATCTCTGATTGGCTGATTGAGTTGTTGCCTGAATAAACGCTTAAAAAACGCCTTGAAACGCATCATATGGTCTCGCCCTTACTATCTTATTCCCCGGATAAGCTCCTCTCAATACCCACATAAATAATATTCAAGTATGGAGGATATCGTTGCATCACAGTCTATAAATCAAGGCACAAAAAATCAGAGCTATAAAAATTCACAAATAATTATTGAACTAGTACCATAAACATAATGAGAGCAACCATTATAATTATCCAAACAATTTTCTCTGCCGTTATGATATTGACCTTGGAATAGCACGTGATAAATTCAGAACAGGCTTCATTCCATGAATATTTGGGTCATAAAGTGTAGTGGACGTCATAAAATTTTAGAGCTTTTGAAAAGGCTGTTAAGTGGGTGATGATAATTATATTCTATTCACGGGATACTTGAAGTAGGCTTTAAAACTCTACAATATTTCAGTTTTGAAATGATTAACGCTTACTCAATTTATGAGCAACATAAGAATATGAAAGGTGATTGAAAATATAGTAATTTGAAGAGATGCGACAGTGTTGTTATAGAAGTGAGGTCCACGTTATAATGGCAGCATATGATTAACATTGGTGTTGCTCTCCTTTTCTATCATTCGACAAAGCAGATAGCTCCACAACGTTGCTAGATCGTTCCCAACAAATTGGTAATAGTCCTATCATATTAAGAGAGCAATTTCTGTATATTTATATCTGGTTATTTATGTTCAACGGATCTCAAAACGGCTCTAACGATTTTCACGAAATTTGGAACATAGTAGGTTCATGATATAAAGATTCGATTGCACTAGGTCTCATCCCTGAGAGAACTCGCTGAAGGACATGAATAGGATAATTCTTCCTTGTAAAACAGATGATAATTTCGTCGTCTCTCGATAACAGAAGATGCGTGTGCCTGTGTGGGGAGAGAGACAGAATTATTTCCACCTGTGTAATCATAATCATATGGTATTTGTTTACACCATAAAAGAGAGAAAACTCCTGTATCTTGGACATCTAATGAGAAGCCACAAATATATAACCCTGCAGAATATAGTTCAAGGAAAAATCAGCGGAAAAAGGAGTGTTGGAAGGCGACGTGTTTTCTGGCTTAAAAATTTGAGGGATTGGTTTGACTGCAGCAGCAAAGACTTGTTTCTAGCGGCAGTGAATAAGATCCGGATTGCTGTGCTGATAGCGAACCTCCGATAGGAGACGCACTAATAGAAGAAGAATCATAATCAATCAGCAAGAAATGTTATCTAGCTAGACAATTTGTTCGACTTGATCAACATAATCTGATTTGTTGACATGACATGATAATCCTCCTAAACTAGAGTATATAATAATTTTTGCAAGTTGATCATTATTTGACAATTTTAAGTGATTAGTGAGTGTTATTTTGTTATTCAATTTGGTTTGTATGTAATCTTAATAATAATTTTTTTGTTTTCAATAATGTTTCAACAGAAAATTGAACCTGAATTCAAGTGTATGGAACATAACCTACTTCCTGGACTATTTATAGTGTATACATCAAAATTCGGGAAAGAAACAGTTTTGGGCTGTGCTGTTAGGACTTCCCCAATCATTTTAGAGAATTGTATTCGGTTTATCAAAAGTCAAAGAAAAATAACGAGCGAAGCTCGGTGCCCTGATATAATTAAATTAAATAATATTTAATCTCAATTATGGAAACTTATTTATCAATAATTCAATCATTTATATTTTTATGACAAATAAAATATAATCGATTATTTTCAACAAGAATGAACACTTAATACAGTATAAGGCTACATTAGATATACCAGTATCAGTTATCCTCTATAGAGGGCAGTGGCAAGGTAAAGAATCAGCACCTCTGTTTCCCATGATTCTCCACTGCTATTATAACGTGGTGGACATCAGATATAACAATATCAGCTATCCTTTATAGAAGGCATTGGCAAGGCAGAGAATCAGCACCTCTTTTTCCCATGTTTCTCCACTGCTATTATAACGTGGACCTCACTATAATCTAGATACTTAGATGCATATCATCTATAGAGTTCACTTAACATAGCAGAATCGATCTGCAATGATAAAAATATAACTAGTAGTTCTGTGAACAGTAGACCTCACGCAATATTCTCATCCACAAGTACCTGATTGAAACTATAGACCTTGATATGGAAATACAACAATAGACTGGCTTCTCTACACATCTGTGTAATCACTTGTCAGCTGATTAATGATGAATAATTCTATAGTCTGATTTTTACTCTAATATTGGCGTATGAAGGAGGCTCCTTTTTCCTTTTATATTATCCTTGAAATGCAAAATTTCCAAAAACCTTGTACATACGTCGACGCGCAATTTAAAAAGGAACCATACCTGTCAAATTTCATGGAAATCTATTACCGCGTTTCACCGTAAATGCGCGACATATAAACATTTAAACATTCAAACATTGAGAGAAATGCCAAACCGTCGACTTGAATCTTAGACCGCACTTCGTTCGGTCAATAATAATTAATGAACATGTAGACTTCAACTATACATTACAGATAACATGTAACTTCCACCGTATCTATCCAACAAGAAATCCATCAATCAAGTCAGTCTTGTACAATTCCAAAAATAGATGTCAAATGGATATCACCTCTCCTACCAGCTTACATTCTATGACACCACTTTTAATGTATTTGTTACCTCCAAAAACATGTGTCACACGTTACACCACCTGTATTTCACCTCCCTTTTAATCAAAATCAATGGGCAGAAACCCAGATACATCAATTTATTCACATCCAAATCCAGGAATAGTTCTGGGATGACGCTGGAAGGTTCCGATTTAGACCACCGGGAGCGCTAGGGTTCTACATCTCTATAATGAACAACACAACATGTGGACTGACATGTCATTTCAATTTACAACGATGTATTCAACAATGACGCAGGTTGACACATCTATAGTGAGGTCCACGTTATAATGGCAGTGCTTGATTGGCAATGGTATTGCTATCCTTGACTATCATTCAACAACGCGGATAGCGCTATCTCTTTCTCGCTGTGCTCTGCTGCCAGATCGTCTTTTCACAATGTAGAATTGATAATTAATTGACAAAATAGTCCATCTTAGTCATGAAATTATTGAAAAATATTATATCTTACTTAATAAAAAAAGATTGATTATTTTAAACGAGAATGAACAGTTAATATTACATCAATAAACCTGTATCATCTACCGTCTATAGAAGGCATTGACTAGACAGAGGATCGGCAACGTTGTTCTCCTATCCTTCTCCACTGCCATTATAACGTGGACCTCACTACACATCCTTACGGGCACCAGATTATGTCATTTATAATAACTAATGGATTTCGTATGTTGCTATAAACAAAAGACCCCTTTCGAATTCAGAGACCATTGAAACATGTTCATTATCACTTACATGATTATTACATTGCCTGTTGATAAGTGTTACATGTCATATGTAGCGTGACATATGTTAGAGCATGTTAGCATGACATGTTGATGATAGGTGTTGAAAGCTTGTTGGGAATAATGGATTTTATGCCGGACAGTATTAGAGTTACAGGTTTCGAGATTAAGTGGTTTTTGGTGTATTGGATACAGGATGGGATTGAAGTATTTCGTGGAGATACTGGGGTTGTTTTATTTTGAAACCTGATCTTCAATATAATAAAGGAAAGAACTGGCTTATACACGTAGGGTATGGGAAATTCACGAATGACGCATCATCACATCTCAACTACTCAACTGATTGACCGAGCGAAGTGAGGTCTAAGATTCAAGTCAACTGTTTGGCATTTCTCTTATGCCTGGTTTCACCAACCTCGATCAAATATAGCCTAGCCATGGTCAATTAGACCATGGTCAAAATTTGATCACTCGTTCAAACATACAACTGTTCCACAACCTCGGGCTTGATCGAAAAACTCCGTCGGTCAATTTGAACATGGTCAACTCTTGTAGCTGTACTTTTCTGAAGTTGGCCAACATGTTTGCTGGCTTGCTATTGACTACATCTGATTTTCATGGATGGACATTACTGAGATATTGCAATTTTTCAAATGCTAATGAATAATTAATTATTATTAAACGAAAATCCAAATTAAATTCTGTAATGTAGTGAATATAGTAACACTCCATGATACTCATTATCAGTTTCGCTGCTCATATTCAGAGGGTAATTTGCGCTGAATGCTCTTTTTACTTTACCGTCAGGCCGTCAAAAATTCAGATTACTGTACTTTTTTCTGTAATTACTGTACTGATTTATATTCATTATTTCGGGGCAGGCCCCCTGGGCCACCTTCTTATATACGGCCCTGGCACAGACGTTTTGTATAGTCACACATTTACATTAATTTATAATATTTAAAATTTGAATTGAATACTTTCGTACAAATAATTTACAAATCACCATCATTTTTGACAATTTTTTTAATGAACAAAAGAACATTCCAATTCTAATGAGATTCATTGAAGCAGCAAGGTTGATCTAAGGATTGGATAATATAGGCCTACTGTGTGATAAAAGAGTAAAGCGAATGTTTTTCAAAATCTTCCTTTATTTTCTATACTATAATAATTTACTAATTAAAAAATTCCGAGAACAAACCTGATAAATAACTTACTACAACTAAATTCAATCGCACTAAAAACTTTGAAATTTTTCATTGCGTCAAAAACATATGGTACCCTACAAACAAGCAAGGAAATTGATGAACCAGTCTTTTGACCGTGTCCAAATAATTTGATCGCCCGTTCGGCGGCAGTCAAACTTAACCATTGGTTTGACCGTGGTTAAACTCAACTGGTGTTAGTGAAACGAATTATTTCTGATTTGACCAGCTGATAGACTTCAACACTGTTCAAATGCGTTGGTGAAACGGGGCATATTTGAATGTTTCAATGTTTATAATTATAACTTCAACTGAGTTGTGGTTTATAATTATGTTTATATGTTGCGCATTTACGGCGAAACGTGGTAATACATGTAGATTTTCATGTAATTTGACAGGTATGTTCCTTTTTTATTTGCGCGTCGACGTATACACAAGGTTTTTGGAAATTTTGCATTTCAAGGATAATATAAAAGAAAAAAGGAGCCTCCTTCATACCCCAATATTAGAGTAAAAATCAGTTTATAGAATTATTCATCATAAATCAGCTGACAAGTGATTACACAGATGTGTGGAGAAGCCAGTCTATTGCTGTATTTCCATAAGGTCTATAGTTTCAATCAGGTACTTGTGGATGAGAATACTGCGTGAGGTCTACTGTTCACAGAACTACTAGTATGATAAAGGAAAAATTTGGCTTATACACATTCGGGATAGGAAATTCACGAATGACGCATCATCACGTCTCAACTACTCAACTGATTAACTTGAAATACTGCATACAGATTCTTAATTTATCGAGGAAGGTTGTAGGCCTATTTTAATTTCTTCAAGATTTCAGGAGGTAAAGTTTTCAGTTTGTCAAGTTCTCAATAAGACCCTAGCGTAGATTTTCCAATCCTACTTATTTGCCACATTCTTCTTCTTGATTCTCTTCCATCTTATCTCCTTTATTATCTTTTTTCGCCTCCTCGAACATCGTGCAGTTGCAATATCTCACCATTACCCAGCATTTCGCAGTAGAGAGAATAATAGTAATTGATCGCTGTTGTTCAAAGGTTACTTCTTTCTTCTTCTTCTTCTTCTTCTTCTTCTTCTTCTTCTTCTTCTTCTTCTTCTCTTCTTCTTCTTCTTCTTCTTCTTCTTCTTCTTCTTCTTCTTCTTCTTCTACTTGCTGTTCTCCTTCATCTTCTTTTTCTTCTGCTAGCTCTTCTTCTTCTTCTTTTTCTTATTCTCTTTCTCCTGCTACTTCATCTCCTTGTTCTTCTCCTTCTTCTCGTTCTTCTTCTTCTACTACAACTACTTCTAAATAACATAGCACAGTGCACAGCTTTGTTAAAAGTTTCTTTTCTTAAAGCGTGAGGCGTGAGCGAATCTATTACCTCAGTTATATACTAGATATATTACACAATTACATACTCTATATTACTATATTCACTACCTCAGCCCCACAAGATGTATCAATAGATCATTATTTGTATCACTATTTATTCGTTCCACTATATATACCACAATATCGACAATTACTTCAACTATATTTCTCGAGATAGCATAGTTTGTATCACTATTATATACGCCGCACTGTATTGAATTTTGAATTGAATTGAATTTATTTTTCGCCAAAAAAGCACATTACATCATTAAATTAATAAAATGGAACAAAATGAGAATTTAACTATACAAAACAGAAACAAAATTATAAATTATACTAAATACTTATGTACAATAGATTGAGTAAATAACTTAATAAATAAACTTGACATAGTACAGTAGTAGAAGTAAAATGAAATGTTCAGTTAACTTCATTGTAAAAGCAATTTTTCCTTTTTGGCACTGCCAACATAAGTGAAAATTGTGTGTTGGCAGTGAGTTGTAGTTCATTTACACTATTTGCTATGCAGTTTATTCTATTGTAATACTCATTGACCGTGCGAAGTGAGGTCTAAGATTCAAGTCGACGGTTTGGCATTTCTCTTAATGTTTAAATGATAAAATGTTCATATGTTTTTATGTTGCGCATTTACGGCGAAACGCGGTAATATATTCTCATGAAATTTGACAGGTATGTTCCTTTTTTAATTGCGCGTCGACGTATATACAAGGTTTTTGGAATTTTTGCAATTCAAGGATAATATAAAAGGAAAAGGAGCCTCTTTCATACGCCGATATTACCGTGAAAATCAGACTATAGAATTATTCATCATAATTCAGCTGTCTAGTGGACTATAATACTACCCGTTCAAAAACATCGAACATCTTGAAAATGTATCTTTCCATTAACGTTAGTAGACAGTTGACTATAATACTATCCGTTCAAATACATCGAACATCTTGAAAATGTATCTTTCCATCAACGTTGTAGACAGTTGCAACCAGACCTGATAACAGCGCTCACACTCACATTCCGGGACGACACGTCACGGTACGATATAGGACAGAAAGCTCTATGTTTATTTAGGATTTTTTCTAGACATTTTTAATTGATAAATTATTTATTAATTTTTGAGGAAACATAACAACAGGTCAATGTAACTCACTGAGCGCGAGGTCTACTGTTCACAGAACTACTAGTGATAACATAGTTTGTATCACTCTATATGTTTCTCACTGTATACTATAACACTCACGATAGAATACTTTGTATCACTATATATATATATATATATATAATATATATATATATATAATATATATATAATATATATATATATATATATATATAAGTCTCATTGTATACTAAAATACTCAAGACAGCGTACTTTGTATATTATATATATATATAAAAGCGAAATGGCACTCACTCACTGACTGACTGACTCACTCACTCACTCACTCACTCACTTACTCGCATAACTGAAAATCTACCGGACTAAAAACGTTCAAATTTGGTAGGTATAGTTTGGGTTTTGGTTTAGTTGGCCCCTTGGAGGCGCACTAAGAAATCTTTTGGCAATATTTTAACTCTAAGGGTTGTTTTTAAGGGTTTAAAGTTCGTCTTTTAGCATGTATATTCTTCTTCTCCCAATCTCTTAATTATAATTGAAATTTCCATATCATATGTTACTATAGAACTATAATCTAGATAGAGTACCTCTTCGAAACAGTTGTTAACTGGCAACTCAATTAATAATTTTGTCAGGTTGGCATTAAGTTGAGTTGACTTTGTTAGGTTGGCATCAAGTTGAAGATTTGAATGCATTTATCGCGGAAAAATTGATTGGGCACTGCTACTTCAATCCTGGGAATATTATATTACTAGCCGTCAGGCTCGCTTCGCTCGCCATATCCGTTTAGCCAGACGTTTAGTCTGGACCCCCGACTGGATTGTCCTAACATATGATAAAAATGCTCAAATGAAAAATGCAGGCGAGCGAAGCGAGCCTGCTGATCTCACTCTTGGACGATACAGTCGGGGGTCCAGGGGACGGAGCCCCCTGGCTAGACGGATACGGCGAGCGAAGCGAGCCTGATGGCTAGTATAATATACGTCTCACTGTATACTACAATACTCAAGACAGCGTACTTTGTATTATTATATAAACGTCTCACTATATACTAGAATACTTACGATACCAAGCTTTGTATAACTGTATATAATAGGTTTCATTGTATACTATAATATCCACAATAACTTAGTTTGTATCACTATATATACGTCTCACTATACACTATAACACCCACGATAACTCACTTTGTATCACTATATAGGTTGAACATCTCACTGTACTCTATAATATCGTCTATTACCTATTATCTATATCCTATTACCTTCAATGATATTCACAATAACATAGTTTGTATCACTATATATACGTCTCACTATACACTATAACACCCACGATAACTCACTTCGTATCACTATATAGACGTCTCACTGTACTCTATAATATCGTCTATTACCTATTACCTATAACCTATTACCTTCAATGGTGTTGTAAAACGTGGAAGAGGCTTGATTCAAGAGATAACATCACTGAGAACTCGCTTCTCTGAGATTTAAGACTCTTTTAAGCTGTGCTCACTGGTAGTTAAGACATACTTGTGAAATGTAGATAATCTGTATTATTGTGAGAATATCGTGGGATTGTTTTTGAAAGGAAAGTTTTTGTGATGAAGTGGAGGAATTCGATGCAAAGACTATTTTTAGTGCGAAAATGAATAGACTATCAATTTGAAACGTTTGGGATGATGTCATGATCTAAATTCACAAGAGATTACCTTAATTTGATCTCAATTCATCAATTTCAGGAGAGAAACAGTTTTGGGCTTATCTGTGATGAAGTGGAGGAATTCGATACAAAGACTATCTTTAGTTTGAAAATTAATAACGTTTGGGAAGAAGTCATGATCTAAATTCACAAGAGATTATCTTGATTATTTGATCTCAATTTATCAATTTCAGGAGAGAAACAGTTTTGGGTTTATCTGTGATGAAGTGGAGGAATTCGATACAAAGACTATTTTTAGTTTGAAAATTAATAGAAATTAATAACGTTTGGGAAGATGTCATGATCTAAATTCACAAGAGATTATCTTAATTTGATCTCAATTTATCAATTTCAGGAGAGAAACAGTTTTGGGTTTATCTGTGATGAAGTGGAGGAATTCGATACAAAGACTATTTTTAGTTTGAAAATTAATAAAAATTAATAACATTTGGGAAGATGTCATGATTTAAATTCACCAGAAATTATCTTAATTTGATCTTAATTTATCAAATATCAGAGGAGAAACAGTTTTGGGTTTATCCTGTTGAATCTCTCCCGATTATTCATCAAATGTCCTGATTGTGTGAATGTACAAATAAATGAAATCAATCAAAAATTGTGTGAATGGAATTGAATAAATGAAAATGAGAGGAATCAGTTACGTTACACAAATTATCAATCCTTAGTGAATCAAAATTTTGAATTTCGATCAGTAGAGTATTCCAGTTTGAATGCAGCCGTATGATTGGCGTGAGGTTCAAGGTGGAAGGCTGTCATTGGTTGAGACAAAACAAAAGCTAGAGAGCTCCGCCCACGATGAGTGTCTCGGCCAATGGCAGGCAGCCTTGATAGTTCAGTCAACTATAAGCTCTTCTCTCACACTGTCACTCACCCTTCCTCTCACTTCCTCTCCCTCTGAATCTCTCTGTCATCTCATCCTCCCTTTCTCTTGTAATATCTTTATTGTTGAGTTGGTACTTCTGTTGACTATCATATCCATTCCATATTTCATACTTGCTGAATATTCTGCTGCTCGATATTTTAGTTCAGTTTTAAACTACTGAATTTCCTTATATTTTGCTTTCAAATTCACTCCCATTATGCTCTTAGTCCACTAGAATTCAATACCGCAACGAGGCCCTGAAATTGATCAGTTGCGACCTGAAAACTCTGACACCAGACCTGAGCCAGCCAGGTCACTCGATATTATTATTATTATTATTATTATTATTATTATTATTATTATTATTATTATTATTATCAGAATTCAATAATGCCGTAACAATCGTAATCAGTCTCATACATTTCCAATGGATTAGAATTTATGAGAACTCAACATTTATTGACCGAACGTAGTGAGGTCTATGTTTCAACTCGATTTGCTTTTGTCTGTCTGTATGTAACGCGATTACGGCCAAATGCGTTGATAGAATTCGATGAGATTTGGCAGGAATATTCCTTTTTCAACTGCGCGTCGATGTATACACAAGTTGTTTTGAAATTTTGCATTTTGAGGATAATAAAAATTAAATTATAATTTTCTTTATAATAATTAACCTCATTCATGTAGTTGATAAAAATAAATTATAATTTTCTCATATCTATCTCGTATATGAGAAAAAATGGAGTTCCTCCATACTCTGCTATCACTAAATCTATATTCTACTTTGAAGGTAGGATTAATCAGACTATAGAATTATTGAATGGAAAAGACTAAGAAATTGTCAAAAAACCACTAATTTATTTCTAATTATCAATAAATCAGTGGTTTTTGACAATTTCTTAGTCTTTTTCATTCAATATGAATAATTACCACAATATCAACTTCTCAACTACACAAAAAATATAGAATTATTCATAATCAATCAGCTGACAAGTGTATCATTCATTAATCATATGGGATACAAATTCAAAGGTGAACTGAGTTTATTAACATTAGTGAGTTTTTGATCTTGGAGAAAACAAATAACAGTTTTTAAGAGTAAATTAAGATTCAACTATGAATATATTTGTGATCCAACTGAATCAACTAGAACAGGTGACATCAGATACTTATGGATGAGAAAACTGCGTGGGGTCTACTGGTCACAGAACTACTAGTAATTTTCTAATGTCATTTGAAGTAATGTAATTTTCTTAATGTCATGTGCAAGGGGATAATTGGCGAGGGAGGAGGAGAAGAAGGAGTAGAAAAATTTGAAAAGAAAAAAATAATTTAGAGGGAGAATCAAAGGAAAATCACGTTTGGAAAAATATCAATGGAGAAAAAGGTAGAAGAAGAACGATTACCGCAAGTACTGTACCATAGTCAAGTACTGTATTTTAACGGGTCAGGGAAGACACCGATAATCGTGCCTCTATTATTCTCCCAACTACTTCTCCTTCTTCTTCTTCTTCTCCTTCTTCTTCTCCCTCTGTGGTCATGCTTTCGTTATTTCTGGCGGTGTTCTCGTGCCTGAATCGACCTTGTAATACAATGGCAATTGGTGTTTCAAGAGCCGCATCTCAATGAGAAAAGAAGAAGGAGAAGAAGAAGATGAAGAAGAAGAAGAAGAGGCAGAGAAGAATGCAAAACACGTGAAATGTCAAATCCTCATCCTCATCTGTCTGTAGAGTGAGAGGGTGGAGGTGTGTGGGAATTCAGCTTCAGGTTAGAGAGAGAGGATTAAGAAGTAAAAAGTTGGTAAAGAGGATAAATAACATAGAGCTGAGAATAAAATGTGAAATGATTGTGGTACTTGTTCAAAAACTTCCCAAAACTCCTTCTATTTCTAAATCCAGTCTCAAATCGTCCTAATATTATACGAGTTAACTTACGTCTATTCCAATTTCTTGATAAGATCAGCACCATCTCGGTTTGACGAGAGTTAAATCAGCTGTTAGTTAAAACCCGGATTAGGAAACTTAATAATAACATGCAACCATATTCACTTGTAATCGTAGATCAGCGTTAAACTTAATGTAGATGGTGCATTTGACCACTACCTCCGTAAACAAAGCCGCAGTGCATACGTGTGACGTCAGCACAGGTAGGGCTCCTACACCAATCAAAATACTAGCTGTTATAGATCAGCTGAAATCAAAGAATTTTTATTGGTGTAGGAGCCCTACCTGTGCTGACGTCACACGAATGCACTACGGCTTTGTTTTCGGAGGTAGTGATTTGACCCTCAGTATGTAATAATTGTAACGTTTTTGTCATAGTCATTCAATCTCAGCTGTTTTCCAAGCATGAATTCAAGCCGGTAAACAGCAGTTTGCAGGACAAATAAACATAATATTGAATGAAAAAGACTAAGAAATTTTCAAAAAACCACTGATTTATTGATAATTAGAAAGACCGGTTTCGGTTATTACACCATTGTCAATCTCTGATAAACGATAAATGAGTTTATCAGAGATTGACAATGGTGTAATAACCGAAACCGGTCTTTCTAATTATCAATAAATCAGTGGTTTTTTGACAATTTCTTAGTCTTTTTCATTCAATATTAATAATTACCACAATATCAACTTCTCAACTACACAAAAAGTGAAACATAATATGTTTATCATATTATGATTCTCATTACAACATACTCCACTCTAATAAAACCATATTTTTTCTTTACAGTCGAGTATGTTTCCTACCTCCTGAATAGGAACAGCATAACTGCTACAAAAAAACCACTATCAGCGCTCCAGGTGGAAGTTTTGCCAACTTCCACAAAATTCCTCATTCGGAATTTGTGAACTAGGTTTTGTTTATAGAATGCATGTAGTAACTTCAGCACAAGTAATGTTTTCTATTTCTCAATTCATCCTGTTCAGATTATTATGACAAAAAAATAGTGTACGTTACTTGTGGACATGAATGTCTTTTGCAGTGCTCCAATGAAATTCTAGTCTCGGCTAACGCCTCGACTAGAATAAATTCTCGATCGCAAAAGGCCCCTTCCTGTCCTTGTGACGTAAGATACTATTTTATTGTAATAATCTTCTTCTTCTTCTTCTATATGCCGGCTCCGCGACAGAGATTGGCGATCATCAATGCAATCTGGATTCTATTGACTGCAGCTCGGAACAGAGATGTTGAGTCAATGTTGAACCACTCTCTCAGGTTCTTTAACCAGGATGTTTTCCTTCTTCCAGGCCGGCGTCTTCCTTCAAGCTTGCCCTCCATTATCAACTGCAGGAATCTCTACTTCTCATTTGCATCACATGTCCAAAATACTGAAGCTTCTGACTGTTAATACAGTGAAGAACCTCCACTGTAGTCCCAATTCGTTCTGATACCTCGGAATTCCTCACCCTTTCTGTCCATGGAATACGAAGAATGCGCCGATACAACCACAGTTCAACAATACAACTCTACAAATAACTTAATTTTCCTCTACAAGGATAAAACTTATCATACGTGGTGATAAATCATGATTAAATTATTTTTTGCGAATACACTGAGCCTTGAATGATAAATTCATCTATTATCTCTCCCAACACACAAATAAATCATTTTAAATAGCATGTAATTTGCTCATATATATAATGAGAAATAATGTATTCAAGTAACAATAATTATAATGTTCTTAAACTTGAAGCAATGATTCTCTAGTCTACAATTAACTTCTCATCAAGTTCAAATAGAGATGCAAATCAGCTATAATTTATTACTCATTTTGAGTACCTCTTTCTCAAGTCTCAACAAATAACACATTATCCTCCCATCCTATTTAGATCACCTACTTTCAGTATTCAAATTTCAAGGCTAATAATAAACTTGGCAAGAACTGTATCTTTCAAATTAAAACCTCATCGTAATGTTCTAGGAAATCACCAATGTAAGATCTACTTTGAACTGTTCAACATTGGGTGTATGGGAATCTCCAGTGTTATTTATATGAGAGATACTGCTATTTTGAAGTGAATCTATAGTGTATTGTTAAGTTCTTGAAACTCTTTATTAATACATCACCCGTATAGGATTTGACAGCTCTATTCAGTACCTCCAGAGACTAATCTATAGTGAGGTCCACGTTATAATGGCAGGTTTGATCAGCAATGGTATTGCTATCCTTGTCTATCATTCAACAAAGCAGATAGCGCTATCTCTTTCTCGCTTTACTCTGTTGCCAGATCGTCTTTTAACAGTGTAGAGTTGATAATTTATTAACAGAATATTCCATCTTAATTACGAAATTCCATTATGAAATTTTTGAAAAATATAATTTAATCGATTATTTTAAACGAGAATGTAATATTAACTATTACATCAATGAATCTGTATCAGCTACCGTCTATAGAAGGCATTAACAAGACAGAGGATCGGCAACGTTGTTCTGCTATCTTTCTCCACTGCCATTATAACGTGGACCTCACTATAGCTTATCAATGCATGCTCTCTAACTTCAATTCCTGTATCGATTATATTAATTATTGGGTGAAATATTACCCAATCTCCAGATTAAATTGATAATTAACAAAATATTCCATCTTGTTTATGAAAATTCATTATGAAATTATTGAAAAATATAATTTTCTGCTTAATAAATATGATTGATTAATTTGAACAAGAATGAACAATTAATATTACATCAATAAACCTGTATCAGCTTTCTATTTTTGAGAATAATGGGTAGAGTACAAGGTAGGTGAGGATGGGAAATTCTTTAGTGAGGTCCACGTTATAATGGCAGTGTTTGATTAGCGATTGTATTGCTATCCTTGTCTATCATTCAACAAAGCGGAAAGCGCTATCTCTTCCGCGCTTCGCTCTCTTGCCAGATCGTCCTATAACAATTCAGAATTAATAATCAATTAAGAAAATACTTCATCCCAATCATGTAAATTTATTATGGAATTATTGAAAAATATAATTTATGACTTAATGAAATATAATTGATTATTTTAAACGAGAATGAACAGTTGATATTACATCAATAAACCTGTATCAGCTACCGTCTATAGAAGGCATTGACAAGACAGAGGATCGGCAACGTTGTTCTGCTATCTTTCTCCACTGCCATTATAACGTGGACCTTACTATAGGATTCGACAGCTCTATTAAGTACCGCCAGAGACAAAAATAATCTGGGTGTCTTTATTATATTTAAAGGGTATCTTTACTCTGTGGTGCCGCTCTATTAAAGACATGCCTTAAGTCTGACATTAAGTGATGTCTTAACTAAGTCCCCAGAGCTTAGTCGAAGTACAATTACGAATCAAGAATTGGCTAATGTGAATATAATTGTAGATCAAGTTTTTTTATCATACAAAAAAGTTGAGAAAAACTTATAAAATCAACCTTGTCTTGATTGAGATATCAACTTTTTTCTCTCAATCACTTTCAAATATCAAGAGATCCTTAGTTCACTCTGTTGAGGTTTTATTAAAATAGAGCTAGTTGATACAAACATGAAAATGAGTTATGGCTGATTTTAATGAACAGGAAAGCCAGTGATATTACATTTCATGCAATTTATAGAGTTTGAAAATACAATTTTCCAAGTTTTTTCCACCTTCCAAGACCAAAGTTCCAGAATGATTGACATTGGAAGATTCTTTCAACTACTTTATAACATTTCACTAGAATCTAGTCATGATTAAGGAGCACCTCTAATAAAACCTGATTTGTTACAATTTTCTGGTAGACATATTATTACTTTTTCAATAATTTTGTCAGTCTATAATATATTCTTGTATTCCTTTTTTTCTATATCAATGACAGTGAATTCAAGTTTAGTACATTCATTAGGATAAATTCTCTTTCTCTTTTTCTTCTTCTTCTTCTTCTTCTTCTTCTCCTTCTTTTTCCTCTTCTCCTCCACCTCCTTCTTCTTCTTCTTCTTCTTTTTTTTGGTTCTGTAGTGTTTGGTAATTGATATGAGTTATGACCACTATAATTCTAACTGAACTATTTTTGAATATTCGTTGCCAACTTAGGTTTTCTACCTAACAAGTTCACTTCATTTAGTTTTTCATTGAAAAGATTGAAATGTCAAGTGTAATGAAGTTGTCATTGCTTATAATGAGCACTTCATTTTATGATTTATCCCTTATTTATTTTTTCATACAAATCGACATGAACCAGCGGAATTATCAGGAAAACTCCAACTACAATTCAAAACTATATATCGCCCAAAATTCTATACATGACGTAGTTCAAAATAAGGGTTGAGTCATCTTTCTTCACAGAAAGTTTAAACTTAGTTCTATCACACATTGAAAACATTTCAATGGTCTTGAAACATTTTTGCTTCACAAGAAAAAATTGGGGCACTGAGCTTCGCTCATTATTTATTTATTAATAAATAGAGCAACGAACACAGAACAAATTCTTTAAAATGATTAGGGAAGGACTAACAGGCACTTTCCAAAACTGTTTCTCCCCCTAGTTTTGATTTATACACTATAAATAGTCCCAAAAGTAGGTTATGCTCCATACACTTGAATTCAGGTCCAATTTTCAGTCCAAATATTTGAAAAAAGAAAAGTTCCAAGTTAGATTGTTTACAAATCAAATTTAATAACAAAATAACACTCACTAATCACTTAAAACTGTAAAATAATCATTAACTTTGAAAATTATGGTAAACTCTAATATTTAGAATGATATACCATGTAATATAAACAAATCATATTGTTTTGATCAAATCGATTAAAATTCCTACATTAATATTACCCGTGAAATAAGCTGATTGATTGCAAATAGTTGAACAGCTGAACATAATTCGTTCTCTCACAGGCACTCACATCTTTAGTTATTATATTACAAATTACTTTTTCATATCATATACAGTTCAATAATATTTTCTTAGTCTACCTATATCAAGTGTATATAAGTGTATATAAGTGTATAAGCCAGTATATACTGTTGTAATCTACATAAATAAAGTACTCAATCAATCAATCTTCTGTTATCGACAGATGACGAAATTATCATCTGTTTTTCCAAGGATGAATAATTATTATACTTTTCATGTCCTTCAGCGAGTTTTCCCAGGGATGAGGCCTAGTGCAATCAAATTTTTATATCATAAACCTACTATGTTCCAAATCTCGTGAAAATCGTTAAAGCCATTTTCGAGTTCCGTTGGTCATACATAACCAGATAACCATATAACCATATTATACAGAAATTTCTCATTCAATATAATAGGATACTACGCAATAAAATAATGTCTCAAACCTCGAATTGAGTTTCATCACAATTCAAACGTTTTTCTAATGCCTAGAAACCAAATTTGAAAAACTAAATACTATATTACAATTTCAAAATATGTTTACATAGATCGTACATCAGTGTGACAGAATTTGAAAATATTGGCCAAAAAAGTTATACATATTAAGCATACAATTATTTCAAACTAGCATGTAACCCGTGCTTCGCAAGGGTTTATTTTAAAACTTGAAAATCTTCGAACCTGACGTAATAGAAGTTTTCAAGAATTAAAAATAGGGCTATAAACATCTTCGATTAATTAAAAATCTATATGCAAAATTTGAAATTATTGGTGCAAGAAAGTAATTCATATTAAGCATACAATTATTTCAAACTAGCAGGTAACCCGTGCTTCGCAAGGGTCTATTTTAAAACTTCAAAATCTGAAAACCTGACGTAATAGAAGTTTTGAAGAATTAAAAATAGGGATATAACCATCCTCGGTTGATTAAAAATCTATATGCAAAATTTCAAGTTGATCAGTCCAGTAGTTGAGACGTGATGATGCGTCAAACATTATTTTGCTATCCCGTACGTGTGTATAAGCCAGTTCTACACTTTATTATAGCATAGATTATGTCGATGAATTAACAAAAAAACATTAGATTCGATTAAAAGTCCTTCAAATCCCTGTTGTTTACAACCTAATTAATTTAAATGTTTGGAATGCCTTCATTAAACTTGAATCCTTCATTCCAATCCAGCACAACAATAATATTGAATCATTTTAATAGACCAGCTCTCTCAAACTCAACTTCCTGATATCGAAAGTACTTCCTTCCTCTCCTAATTATGTCTTCTATCTCCTTCCTCTACGCACGTCCCATTTTGTGACCTTCACTCAGCTGTGACCTTGACTTAGTCGTGACCTTATTTGACCTTGAGGGGGTCATATAGCACGATTCACCGATGCTTCTTTTAAACTGAACTATCAAAGGCCTTGGCCTATGGAACTCGCTCCAATACAGTAGATTATAACTATTAACTATTATTTTAATCTAATAATTGAAAGTCTGAATAGATTTATCGAAATTCAGAATTTATAGTTTCATTATGATTTTTGGTTCAATCAGTACTTATACATAGTTTTACCATAGAGAAACGATAGCATAAGTAAATATCCCATGGTATAGGGCGTTTATGTCGCAACTTTTACAGTTATCCCAAGCCGATTACTGTCAATTATTGTGGATTTTTACAGTTTTGACCGGGTAAGAGTGTATGAACGGCACAATATGAGAGACTACCAGCGTCATAAAGCTTCACGGGAAAGAACTACTTGGGCTATCAGCTTGAGATAACAGTAAAAGTTGCGACATAAATTCCCTATACCATGGGATATCTACGTTTGGGCTATCGTTTCTCTATGGTTCTACTAACCTCATTGATAACATGAATCATTAGTTTTGAAGTGGAAATTGGACTTTTTGAAGTGAAAGTGAAATCTTAACCTTATTCTTTTTTGAAACTTTTATTTGTAAAATTTTGAAGAAGACAGTTTTGGGCTATGCCTGTTGTGTTCTCCCAATCATATTACATTTATTATTTATTTATTTATTGATTAGATAGAGTGAACAATACAATAGTCGGAAAAGAAAAAACAGGCTATTGCCCAAAACTCTTCAATTTCCTGATTTTGTCACAAATCGTCCAAATATTATGTAGGTTATGTTACTTCAATTTCAACACCAAATCTTCAATCTGAAACTATGAATCAGAATAAAACAAAGAATTTCAAATTATGATTATAATTAATAAAAAAGATTATAATTATGATCTGTAATTGCCAATGAAATGAAATAAATAAATAAATAAACATTCATCACGTGTACTTTAGTTATAACTAACAGGTAACTCATGCTCCGCAAAGGTTTTATTACAAACTTGACGAACTGAAAACTTGACTTTCTGAAATCTTAAAGAATTGAGAATAAGCCTATAACCATCTTCGGTAGATTAAGAAATCTATATGCGAAATTTCAAGTTATTTAGTTGAGTAGTTCAGACCTAATGATGCGTCATTCGTGAATTTTCTATCCCGTAGGTGTTGTTTAAGCCAATTCTTCCTCTTCACCTCAATATAAATAATATATACATGCATAATACAATTCTATTCCGATCATATTCATATGATTTGTAATCATATCAACAAATAAATAAATAAGCTCCTCATAGTGCCTCAATAAGTGCCTCCTCATATAACTGTAAAAATAATAAAATTGTACAACTGAGAAAATGAATAAATAAATATTAACTATAAATTCAATCTTTAGTCACAAATTTTCTATGCTTTTACATTCCAGAGCAAAGCTCGTTCTCCCGATATTAATAATTATATTATAGACCAATAGGTCCTAACCAGTGCCCCCGCAATTGTCTAATCAAGAGCTTGACAAACCGGAAAACCAATTTAGAAGGATTTGAAATAGGTCTATAAACATCCTCGGTAAATGAAGAATCTATAAGCAGAATTTCAAGATAATTAGTCCAGTAGTTCAGACGTAATGATGCGTCATTCGTGAATTTTCTATCCCTACGTGTTGTATAAGCCAACTCTTTCCTATATATAGACTTGTAGGTAACCCGTGCCCCGCAAGTATCTAATTAAGATCTTGACAAACCGAAAACCTGACCAACTGGAATTTTGAAGGATTTGAAATAGGTCTATGAACTTCCTCGGTAAACGAAGAATCTATAAGCAGAATTTTAAGTTGATTGGTCCAGTAGTTGAGACGTGATGATGCATCATTCATGAATTTCCTAAACTGCGGACACATATACGCGCCTCCAACCCGCACCGAGCACGCTCCGCCCTCGTACCGCCCTCGTTCCTCCATCGTGCCGCAGTCGCTCCGCCCCCGCTCTGCAGTCGCACCCATCATGAACGTTACGGAAGATGTTAGATCTTCTCGCGTTCCCCGGTCGAACCACTCTTGCTCCTCGGTCGATCATCAATCGCTCTGCTGGAGTGACGTTCGGTTGCGGAGCAGAGCGAAAGTCTGTACGCACCTTTATTCCGTAGTGTATGAGCCAATTCTTCCCCATATTATCCCAGACTAGTAGGTAACATGTGCTCCGTGAGGGTGTAATACAAAACTAGACAAACTGGAAACTTGACGTACAGAAATTTTGAAGAATTCAATATAGGCCTATAAACATCCTCGGTAAATGAAGAATCTATAAGCAAAATTTCAAGTTAATCAGTTGAGTAGTTGAGACGTGATGATGCGTCATCCGTGATTCCCTATCCCGTACGTGTATGAGTCAATTCTTTCCTTTATCATAGTATAGATAATGTAGCTTATCACATGATAATTCTTCTAGGAGAATACAATACAATACTTGAACTACAATTATGTTGAATTGTAATGTACAAAATATAGGATCACTTTTTGCTATTAGAAAAAAAACTACTAGGAGTCAGATATTTTACAATAAATGAATTAATTACTCACTGTAACAACGAAATCTTTCGGCAGGTCCGCCATCTTCTTGGTTGTGAGAAGATAACCAAGACAACCAAGAAGATGGTGGACCTGCCGAAAGATCTCGTTGTCACAGTGATTGATTAATTCATTTATTGCCAAATATCTGACTGCTAGTCGTTTTTTCTAAAAGCAAAAAGTGATTTAATAATAAGCAGTTCGTGATGGGAAACAACATTGAAGAAAATATAGGATATTAATATGTGGTTAGTGAATATGGTATAGAAGCTATTTTATTTATGTAGTTCAGCATTCGAATAATTGAACTTCACACCTTTGTAACGTTCAACAGTTTAGAAGGTATGAGGAAGCAATTTGAATATGTTTGGAGGACAAATTTCGACAGTCAAATGACTCCGCTGAACAATATTGGTGAGAGATATTTCAGTCATGTATCCTATATGCTCCTTTCTATTGATCACATTCCTTTCAAACTATGTTTGGATTTAGTCAGAGAGAATAAAACAATATTCAACTTATACGAGAATACGTCTATGCGTTATACGAAAAACTTCTCTGCTTCAGTCTTCTGATTATATCAGTCTCCTTCTAGATACAATTTGTTTGATCATGTCTATCATAGATTCATTTCCTTTTCCTCCACCTACTGTCTAAAGTACTTACTTTACTTCCTGAAACATAATACTGAAATGTCACTTTTTCGCTCTCGGTAGTAAAAAACAGAAAAACTCCCTAGGGAGGAAAAGTGACTCCATTTAAAAAAACATGGGAAGCATCTCCATTTCAAAAACTCACATTGTAATAGGTTGGAAGGTCTAAGCTCAGATGAGAAAGCGTAATAGAGGTGTCTGTCATTGAGTCAACTGAATTCAATACCACAACCAGAAATTTGATCAACTCATGAAATATATGTTTGTATGATAGTATATTCTTATTATTAGTAGACGATAAAAATTTATACAATTTTTAAAATATTTTATTCTATTCAAAATACCAGCCAACAAACATTTTTGATCTGCAATTCAAATCTGAAACGCGTGATCTGGAGTCAGCCATTTTTGGTAGCCACTCAGCTGATATAATTGTTACAACTTTAGCCGATAGATAGCGCAATCGGCAGTGCCAATCAGCCGACCGGTTTTTAGGTTTTAGATTTTAGGTTATGTTGTTAGGAAACATTTTCACTAATACGTAAGTTATTAAAATGATTTTATTTGCAGTTTCTATAAAAAAATGTAGATGGAGGAAAAATGTTGTGTACATCACGAGCGAAAAATACTTTTTCTCCCTCAGGAAATTTGTTGCCCTCGGCTTTGCCTCGGGCTTCAAACTTTTTCCCACAGGGAGAAAAAGTCGTACTTTTCACTCTAGATATACAAATAACTATTAACGTATACGAGATTACGTCTATGCGTTATACGAAAAACATATACGTTTTTTCTGCTTCAGTCTTCTGATTGTATTAGTCTCCTTCTAGATACAATTTGTTTGATCATGTCTATCATAGATTCATTTCCTTTGGGCCGGAAGACCTCATGCTCGTGGTCGTCATGAAGATGAAAGCGACTCCAGTGATGTACTTTCAAGTGACTGTGAATGAGCTATTCTTTTGAAACTGGAAAATTTCTTCGAAATTATTATTAATTATCGAACAATATCATTTTATTATTGTCATTCTATTATCCAAGAAACTTGTATCCACAATAATAAGCAGCATGATGGTGCAGAGAGACCTCCATATTATTATCACTTTCAAGGGACACTGTAATGAGTTTTACTCTTCTGAAACTGGACATTTTCTTTGGAGTTATGATTTTATAAACTAACAATATAATATTATTATTATTATTATTATTATTAAACTTTTAATGACGTTATTTTCACTCATCAATAAATTAATAGCCTCATTCATATACATGTAAGAGGATAAGTCTCAGAACTATGACAGTTCCTGCCTGATTCATATATAACTCTTCATTATAATTCTTCAGGTGGAGACAGCGAGCACAGGACAGAGATGCATGGAAAAGGCTTGTGGAGGAGGCCAAGGCTCTTCAAGGGCCGTAGAGTCAATGAGTAGTAGTAGTATAATTCTTCAATCGTTAGTTATATATTCAGGTTCAGACTTTTGCTTCTACTAGTCTACTTCTAGTCTACTTCCATTAATAAATAAATCCTTAGTTTAAATAACGAAATTAACGTTTTGGTAGAGAGTTAGTGGGGAGGATATTTTTAATATTGTTTCCGAAGAATGGACATTGATATGTCCAAAGCTCCGCCAATTTATGTAGATGCATAACAATATAATTATTATATTACAAATTGCTTTTTCATTTCATATACAGTTCAATAATTATTTTCTTAGTCTATATTAAGTTCATTCATCTATAATGTTGCTGTATTGTAAGCTATTGTATATAAGTGTATAAGCCAGTATATATTGTAATCTACATAAATAAAGTACTCAATCAATCAATCAATCAATCTAGATAAAATTTTTCTGATCCTAGCCATCGCATAGATTCATTCTCTACTCATGATGTCATTTCTTGCCTAATGATGAATAACCTTATTTAAATACTTGAGAGAAAAAGAATTTCAAAACTATGACAGTCTCTGAATGATTCATATATTATATTATGATATGACTGGAATAATAACTACACACAGTTCCCTCTGTAATCTAGCTCACAAAATGATAGTAATAGTAATTTTAATCTGAAAATTTTCATGGATTTGGAAATGAAAGAATCAATCGAATCATCATCCCGAGAGCTTAGTTGTCAAGTTTGAGAGAAATTGATAGTGAGTGGGAGAGTAGATGGTGAGTAATAGGTCAAACTATGAGGTAAGACAAGGTAAGACAATTTGAGGACCTGTAAGAAACATTGAGGTACCGAACAATTCGATTCCTACATGTTTCATCAATAATATCATTTATTACATTTCATTTATTACATTTCATTTATTACATTTCATTTATTACATTTCATTTATTACATTTCATTTATTACATTTCATTTATCACATTCCTTAATCACAACATCAAATTAATGATTGGGAGAAAATCAACAGGATAAACCCAAAACTGTTCCTCTCCCTAATTTTGATAAAAATAGTCCAAATGAGGTTATGAAAACACTTTTATAAAGATCTCAAAAATTTACAGTCCAAATATACATTATACTAAAAATTTTGTATCTCGGTTGATCAGAAAGATGAAACAAATTATTATTACACTTGAAAATGCATTAATAAATTGAAAAATATTGAAAAAATTGAAGCCAGAAAAATCACAAAAACATTCACTATCAGCATATGATCGTATTTCAAACCAAGTTTCAGGAATTTTTCATAACTATACAATCATATTAGATGAATACTAACACTTCTAAGGCTTTACACACACATCGATTTTTGGTCGTACGATATTTTGCCGTCACTATGAATTCTATCAGATTAAACGGAACTTGGCAAACATCATATGTTTGAAATCATCTGTTCAATCCAATAGAATTTATAAGGACGGTAAAATATCGTACGACCAAAAATCGATGTGTATGTAACTAGCCTAACATCAATAAATTTCTCGAAAGAAATGAAATAATCCGTACAGTAATTTACAGAATCGTATCATTTTTATTTTACCGCGAATGATGCCTGTATTAAATTTTTGCTTGTGCGTGGGTAATGAGTACGTTTATAATTATTGATAAGTTGCTGAAACGTCCATGCCATCGGCGGGATTCGAACCCACATGCCAGGCGGTGCTAGCAAACCGAAGTTCGTAACTCTTCCTACAACTACACCAACCCGGCAAAGATTTTTTAGAGGAACATTGAATTTAGGGAAAAACGAAAAACTCACCTCTATTTCTGTGGTAGTTATCGTCACAGATAAGCTTATTATTATTTTATTATTTTATTATTATATTTTACAAGAAGCACTGAATGGGAGAGAAAAACTAAGGATACTCCTTGTACTATTTCTCTCCCAAATTTTGATAAATAATAAAATGTCCGAAAAAAAGGTTATGTTCTTACTGAGGAAAGTTAAAGTTCAAAGTTCTGTCCCAAAATATATATTATGAGCTAAAATTTCTGAATTTAGAATGATTATAGTCTTATATTGCACTTCATATCACCGCACTTTGAATAAATTAAGTTATTTCAGAAAATTTTGAAGCCAAAATAAATTTCACTATAGAAAGATACTGGTCTAGTGTCAGCATTAGTTGAGTTTGAAGCTATAATGTTATAATACTAACAGAGCTGACAGAATGAACTGCATCTCAGTTCAGGTTTCAAAGGTTTTGATAAGTCTATTTTTCTGAATGAGAAATAATTAGCTGAAAGTCGGAGCATTGACATTTCAGTATAATAGTGTGATGACAACTCAAAAACATTGTTTAGGATTGGGTAGGTCATCAATCATATGTTTTGAAAAAGACAATAGTTTTAGTTGGGAGAGGTATAGAGTTGATGAAATATGATTGAACTATGTGATTGAGAGATTGACAATGAAAGTTTGAACCTTTGAAACCTTTGACAAGGATATCGTATAGGCTACTATTATTTTGTATGCTATAACATCAAACCAACCATAGATTTAAACGTCTCATACAATATCAATATACTAGTAGTTCTGTGAACAGTAGACCTCACGCAGTATTCTCATCCATAAGTACCCAAAGACCTTGAAGAGATATAGACCCACAATGCCTATGCCTTCCCAATGATAGCTCTTACTTGAAATTGAAGGCCGCCATTGGGGTATTTTAGCACGAGATATTATATATTATTTATTTGTAATACTATGGATCACAAAGGCATTGGTGGCATTGGTATGTAATAATCTTATGGGCTGCCCCCTCAATGGCGGATTTCAATTCCAAGTACGACACTAGCGCTGCATGTGAGTCTATGCATCTTTAAGGTCTTTACAAGTACCTGATTGAAACTATAGACCTTATGGAAATACAGCAATAGACTGGCTTCTCCACACATCTGTGTAATCACTTGTCAGCTGATTTATGATGAATAATTCTATAGTCTGATTTTTACTCTAATATTTGCATATGAAGGAGGCTCCTTTTTCCATTTATGTCATCCTTGAAATGCAAAATTTCCAAAAATCTTGTATATACGTCGACGCGCAATTAAAAAAGGAACATAGGCCTACCTGTCAAATTTCATGAAAATCTATTACCGCGTTTCGCCGTAAATGCGCAACATAATTATAAACATTTAAACATTCAAACATTAAAACATTAAACATTAAACATTAAAACATTAAAACATTAAAACATTAAAACATTAAACATTAAACATTAAACATTAAACATTAAAACATTAAAACATTAAAACATTAAAACATTAAAACATTAAAACATTAAAACATTAAAACATTAAAACATTAAAACATTAAAACATTAAAACATTCAAACATTTAAACATTCAAACATTCAATCATTCAACATTCAAACATTCAAACATTCAAACATTCAAACATTCAAACATTCAAACATTCAACATTCAACATTCAAACATTCAAACATTCAACATTCAAACATTCAAACATTCAAACTTCAAACATTCAAACATTCAAACATTCAAACATTCAAACATTCAAACATTCAAACATTCAAACATTCAAACATTCAAACATTCAAACATTCAAACATTCAAACATTCAAACATTCAAACATTCAACATTCAAACATTCAAACATTAAAACATTCAAACATTCAACATTCAAACATTTAAACATTTAAACATTAAGAGAAATGCCAAACCGTCGACTTGAATCTTAGACCTCACTTCGCTCGGTCAATTATTTCGTATGCTATAACATCAAACCAACCATAGATTTAAACGTCTCATATAATATCAATATATAATTTTCAGGAAGTCCACTTTATTATCTCTCTCTCCCCTGCCTCAATAAATATTTTAAAACAATTATTCTGTTCTGATCACACGACGGGAGATCAACATTTAATTAACAGTTAGTAGCTGATCAATAATTATTGCAGCAGTGATAACCTTTAACATTCCAGAGCAGTTGAGAGTTGATCTAATTGAATGTAATGAAATCCTTGGAATGTCTGTTATGACTTGGAATTCACTTCCGAATTCTTTGTGTCAACTTGCGTGAATTATATTATGCTTAACGTTGTTTCAAATTGGTTTCAAGTCTATTGTTTACTAGAGTCTTGAGTATTGTATCCCTACAGAGACACACTTACTTCATGCTAACACAGTAGACACACTGGGGTGTTGAACACCCCAATTTAATTTTGCATTTTTCTTTGAAAAATATGAAAAAACAAGTATACTTAGACCATACTTCATCATTTCTTAATCATTTTTGTTCAAAGTGCATACAGAAATCAAAAGTAAAGCACTGCTTATCAATATTTAAACTAATTGTAGAAGTACGTATGTTCCGCCCAAGTGTTGGAGCTCCTAATTCGGTTTGAACGAATGGCTTGATCATTGCCAATGACAACTTCATCAAAAACTCACTTCTCTTCATTTTATTGTTTTGAATCTCAAGTTGTAGAGAATCATAGCATTTATTCCAATCTGATCCATCATCCTATACCACATTTGTAGTGACAATACAAGTAAATCTTTGTAATAGAAGTGTTTGATAAAAGTCCTAAGTAAAAGACACTCTGGGGTGTTAGACACTCCAAACGAAGAACATGATGAGCTGGTGACCTTGTAGAATGCTATTACTGACTGGAAGTGGTGGAGAGTAGTTGACAATACTACAAACCTAATTTACACTGGGCATAAATGCCCATCTGTTTGATATTGTCAACTGCAGAACAGAAAAAAAAATCCCTGGGGTGTGAAACATCCCAGTGTGTCTCTTTAGGGGTATTTCGAGTTCATGAACTAAGTTTTATCCCTCACCAGAAAATAAATCAGTTATCATGTTAATGTAGTTATATTGAACATCAATGTTTCTTAATTCAATAAAATAGTAAAAATACCGTTTAGAGGTACCTTGTATCATTTTAGTCTCTGGTTTATTAAAACAGTAAAGACTGAAGTCTATAGTGAAGTCCACATTATTTACCACATGGCAGTATTTGATTAACATTGTTGTCGCTATCCTTGTTCATCATTCAACAAAGCAGATGGAGTTATCCTTCTCTAGCTCTACAGTGTAAAAATACAATTTTGATCCCCAAAATATCTTTCTTTTTTATTCTGTATTATGTTTGTTTGTGAAATAAATGAATTGATTGATTGATTGATATTCAATCTCAATTATAAGATTTCATTATTGAATACTAGGAATAATAAATGAATTGTATGAATCAATAAATTAAGCAACACTATTTTCTGTTTTCTTTATCTAGTTTTTTTTTTTATTTTTAATTTTAAGTTCTTGATAATACTATTTCTAAATCATTTGTGTCATACTTTTTGTGTGAATGAGGTTTGTTTTGGCGTTTAGCTGTAAACCTCTTCGAGTTGTACTTTTTTCATGTAATTTATTCTCAATAAATGAATGAATAAATGAAGAACGAAATCATTCAAAAATAGAATATGATTGATTATTCTTCACAAGAATGAACAGTTGATATTACATCAGATCTACTACTGGTATTAGCTATCCTCTGTAGATCTCAGCCTGTCAAGATAGACTGACTGATCAAGACAACACTGATCGACAACAAGGACCTAAATATATGAGAGCTTTTTGTGTAGTTGAGAAGTTGATATTGTGGTAATTATTCATATTGAATGAAAAATACTAAGAAATTGTCAAAAAACCACTGATTTATTGATAATTAGAAAGACCGGTTTCGGTTATTACACCATTGTCAATCTCTGATAAACTCTGATAAAATGAAAAAGACTAAGGAATTGTCAAAAAACCACTGATTTATTGATAATTAGAAAGACCGGTTTCGGTTATTACACCATTGTCAATCTCTGATAAACTCCGGTCTTTCTGATTATCAATAAATCAGTGGTTTTTTCGACAATTTCTTAGTCTTTTTCATTCAATATGAGAGCTTATTCACAGAAAAAAATCAGTCCATCATGAAACGTATTTTCGATAACATTATTCTTGGAAACTATTCCAAAATATAACTGAATTTAGTAATAATTATTCTACACTCATTATCTTTAAAACGTACAAAGTTACAAGAGAGTTTTACGGGTGAAAATTGTAGAGCAGAAAATTTTGCGTCGAATGAGACCTTGAACATAGAATTTGGATAACTGGTTATGAAGCTATAGTGGTTTAAAGATTACCTTGCATGGCGGAATTTTTATACCGGAGATGGGATAGCTTCAGACCAGCAGTACAGTGTTGACTCAATGCAAGGATGGAACTCACTGATACGCACGCTCCTGCCATCTAGCGTTAGAAAATGGAACTAACTCCACGATCAACGGAGTTCAAACAGTACATCGCTGTAGATTTCTTTAAATTCTGGCCTTCCCGTTCATTTTGAGTGAAAATGTCACTAAGCATGATTTGTAGAGAATAAATTGTTCTATAAGAGTAGAGTATCGTGTTGACATTTGTTTTGAGGCCGTGATTAATAGAAAATGACAAAATGGAACTTACTTTACGATCAACGGAATTCAAACAGTACATTGTTGTTGATTTCTTCAAATTCTGGCCTTCCCGTTCATTTTGTGTGAAAATTTCACTGAACATGATTTGTAGAAAATGAAATTTTCAATAATATTAGAGTATCGAGATGAACATTTTATCAAGGCCGTTATTCATAGAAACGACATTAAAAGGAACGAACTATTCGATCAACAGATTTCAAACAGTAATTTTTCTTTATATTTCTTCAAATTATATCCTTCCTATTCATTTTGAGTGAAAATTTTACTGAATATAATTTGTAGAAAATCAATTATTCTACAAGATTGATCGAGTGATGTATTATGATGAAATTTGTTCAAAAGCCGTAATTGCTAGAAAACAAAAACTAATACTGTCTTTTTCAACAGTGAATCAGTATGTATTGAATTCGAATATTTTTACTGCCAAAGACAAATACTCTACAATTTGTATCAGTAAATACAAAATACAGACAATAACAGTTATTATCAATAATTAACAATCAAAATACAATATTAATATCAACAATCATATACAATTCAAATCAAAAGTACAATAATATTATTGAAATAATCATAACATTGAAACACTCTTTCATTCATTTTTAATTTGTTTTGAAGACCTTGTCAGTTATCGTATCATTTCTACTTTAGATAATGAAAAACGTGATTATAATACCTGTATCTGATTGAGCTATTCATGATTCACCAACGATAATAGGCCTAATAATTGATGATCGTCAAAATAACAGAACTGAAGAGACAATTTGAAGGAATTTGAATCTATGCTCGTACCGGCTATCCCAGATCTTCAGATCTATGATCTATTCTGTGATAGACTCAGGATCTAGGCATATCTTTCCCTTCTTTTCTATTCATAAAATAATCAAAAACATCTTAAAATTGAAATATGATATCAAGATGAGTTACTGTGATACAATAATCTCTAACATTTTAAGAAAAATATTTTCACAATGTGATATTATTTCAAACAAATTATAACTATTTCTGAAGTCACAAATCACCTTGTTATATATTTCCTTAATCTACTCATAATTCCATTAATCCATACTATTGATTGATTGAGTACTTTATTTATGTAGATTACAATATATACTGGTTTATACAATTATATACGATAGCTTACAATACAGCAAAATTATAGATGAATTTACATAATATAGACTAAGAAAATAATTATTGAACTGTATATGATATGAAAAAGCAATTTGTAATATAATAACTATAGATAATAATCATATTGTTATGCATCTACATAAATTGGCGGAGCTTTGGACATATCAATGTCCATTCTTCGGAAAGAATATTAGAAATATCCTCCCCACTAACTCTCCACCAAATAATATAGACTAATTATAGAGGCAACAACTGGCTTATACACGTACGGGATAGGAGAATTATGTTTGACGCATCATCTCGTCTCAACTACTCAACTGATTAACTTGAAATTTTGCATATAGATTCTTAATTTACCAAAGATATTTATAGACCTTTTTTTAATTATTCAAGATTTTATTACATCAAAATTCCAGTTAATCAAGTTTCAAAATAGATCCTTGCTGAGCACGGGTTACACGCTAATTTGTAATAAATCTGTTGATATTGAGTTGCTGTTTTATTCGAGTTGTAGCTGAGTTCGAATCCAATGTGATGTTCATATCGTGAGGTCCACGTTATAATGGCTGCGCTAGATGAGCAATGGTATTGCTATCCCTGTCTATCATTCAACAAAGCGGATAGCGCTATCTCTTTCTCGCTTTGCTCTGTTGCCAGATCGTCTTTTAACAATGTAGAATTATAATTTAATTAATTTATTCATTTTTCACAATGAAGCACAGATTGAGAGAGAAAAACTAATAATACCTTGTACTATTTCTCTCCCAAATTCAGGTAACATTAAAAGTTCAAATGATGTTATGTCTTCTAGTTTTCCACAACATTTTCTGTGCAAATTATTTAAAATTACCAAAATATTTCATCTTGATTATAAAGATTCATTATGAAATTATTGTAAAATATAATTTCTTGTTCAATAAAAGATAATCAATTATTTAAAATGTGAATGAACAGTTAATATTACATCAATAAACCTGTATCAGCTACCGTCTATAGAGAGCATTGACAAGACAGAGGTTCGGCAACGTTGTTCTCCTATCTTTCTCCACTGCCATTATAACGTGGACCTCACTACAGTCTTGAATACTTTGTGAAGTAGATACAAAATGAAACGAAACACATAAAATTACAATCAATTTCCTCCCTCACCTCAAAATACTTACATTTCCTCCTCAGAATGCGGAACTAAGTCCCGGGGAGCTTAAGAATCAATTATTAGAAACACCGTGAACTTGTGACCTTCTGTCTTTGATATTGACTCTTGTAATTTACTCAGGCATTACCAGCTTCTGGAAAGGTCACCCAATTAACTATGATCCAAGTCTCTGATTATAAGGTAAAGTCTTTAGTGAGGTCCACGTTGTAATGGCAGTGGAGGAAGATAACAGAAGAGCTTTGACGACTCTCTGCCTTGTCACTGCCTTCTATACACGGTAGCTTATACAGGTTTATTGATGTAATATTAACTGTTCATTCTCGTTTGAAATGATCAATTATATTTTATTAAGCACGAAATTATATTCTGCAATTATTTCATAATGAATTTACAGAATTAAGACGAAATATTTTTGTAAAAATAAGGTGAAGCCTATATTGAGGTCCACGTTATAATAGCAGTGGAGAAAGATAGGAGAATAACGTTGCCGATCCTCTGTCTTGCCAATGCCTTCTATAGACGGTAGCTGATACAGGTTCATTGATGTAATATTAACTGCTCATTCTTGTTCATAATTATCAATAATTTTTTATCCGTCAACAAATAGCTATTACAATGATATGTTTTCATAATAATTGAGATTGAATATTTTGTTGATTAATTGTATTTCCACATTGTTGAAAGCGATCTGGTAACTTTGAGGAGCTAGAGAAGGATAATGCTTTCTGTTTGTCGAATGATAGACAAGGATAGCAACACCAATGTTAATCCAATACCGTCTTTATAACGTGGACCTCACTTCCATAACAATGATTTAATAATGAACTTCCATGATTAAAATTATATTTATATTTATATATTTTTATATTCATTATATAATATAATATTATTATATTATTATTTTATATTATATTATATTTATATTATATTATATTTCGACAATTTCTTAGTCTTTTTCATTCAATTAATTAAATATTTTGTGAATCAATTATATTTCTACACTGCAGAGCTAGAGAAGGATAGCTAAATTGTTAGAAACGGATTTGGCATAGTTGCGGAGCTATAGGAAGATAGCGCTATCTGCTTTGTCGAATGATAGACAAGGATAGCAAAACCAACATTAAATCAATACTGTCTTATAACGTGTACCTCACTAGTTATATAAGAATACATTTTTGGTATTCTCTTTCTTCCAAGCAGACCAGAAATCAAATATTTGTCAGACCAGAAATCAAATAAAATGAATACCATTGCTTCTTATGGAAGTGTTCACACATCGTCAAACTGCTATCCTATGAGAACACACTCATAAGAACCAATGATATTCTCTTTCTTCTAATCAATTAAAAAATTGATTGAAACTCAGGCACAGTTGCACAAAAGCCGGTTAACTTTAACCCATTATTAATTCCACGAGAACCAATCAGAAAATACCTTTTTGAAAAGACGGCTTCTGTGATTGGTTCTCGTGAATCTAACCAGGATTTAAATTTAACCGGCTTTTGCGCAACTGGCACTCAGATAGTTTCTCCCATATGCGGCCAAGCTTTGAAGCTTTTAATATGTGTAATTTGATCAGAAGGATTCATTAATATTAATCTTTTAATGTATATTTGTGTATTGTATTATTACAAAAATTGTCTTATGAGTTTCTCTGATAAATAAAATCATTTTTCCTACAGTTACGTTGGAAAGTGGCCAAAGAATCACTTTTCCGCTCTAGTGCGCAAAGTATTACTTTGCGCACTCTTAATACTTAGGCCCGGTTGCACAGCAGCCGGTTAAATTTTTAGAAATTAAGATTTATTCAAATTTTCAAATTAATTGGATTAATTTAATTTCCAATTTGAATGAATTATCCATTATTAATTTTCAATTGGAATATCAAGTTTGAAATAAATTAAAGTTGTTATTAATTTATACAGACAAACATTTGATGGATTTCAGCCATCATTTTACCCATCATCAACCACTTCTCATATTCAATGGTAACTGTAGGAAAAATTTTATGTGAAATACGTGCGCAAAGTTCGTTTGCTGCACTCAAGAAACCATTCCGCCCTCGCCTACGGCTCGGGCGTAAACGTTTCTTTCGGTGCAGCAAACTGTCACTTTGCGCACTAGTTGCACAAATAACTAATTTCATATTTCATTATTGATTTCATTGGAAAAAACATTCTCAAATTTTCAATGTCAATACATGCGGAAGACATAACTGCTTCGCTTTCATTCATAGTGCACTTCTTACTCCAATATCCAGAGTTGAAAGTTCATGGTCACCATTCTATTGAAAGATTTTATTGATATACGACTCGGCTATTACGTATGGATCTTAATTCATACAATGAACGGTAAACTGTAGAGTTTAGATTTAATAAGTTAATAATTTCCCTCTGTTACTGATTTATTTGTATAGTGAGGTCCACGTTATAATGGCAGTAATAGATTAACATTGGTGTTGCTATCCTTGTCTATCATTCGACGAAGCAGATAGTGCTATCTCTTTCCAGCTCGTTTTCAGATCGTTTCTTCGACAATATAGAATTATTATTGATTTGAATATTTAATCTGTATTACGAGAATGTATTAAGTTAACATTGAAGAATATATTTTACTGACGCATTAATTCATAATTGAATAGACTTAGAACGTTGTCAAAAATCTACTTTAATAAAATAAAAATTAATATTTTACAGGAGCATGCTTTCGTGTGTGCTGACACATCATCAGCTGTAAGTTACAGTAAAGTTACAGGAAGTAGAAAGATTCCAAATTAACAAAAACAAAAGCAAGAGCTACTTGATCATTCTGACTAATTATCATTCCTGTTTTTAATTTATGATTTTAATTTTAATTCTAATTTATATTCTTATTCTAACAAAATTATTAGAAATTATATGATTTCGGCCTAATTTTTATGAAAAACTTTTTACTCATTATAAAACTAACAAAAAGAAAAGCAAGAGCCACTTGATCATTGTAATTGATTGTTAATTCTAATTTTCTTAATTCCAACAAATTATTTGAAATTACATGGATATTTCATATGAAAAAAGAATATAATAATAATAATAAATAGGTGTAAGTCAGTAAAATAGGTTATCTAAGTTAAAAATATTTCAGAGTGGAAGTTTGTAATAAAATAAAGGAATTGTGAAATATTAGCATTAGCATTAAATTAAATTGATTATTTTGAACAATAATTAACAACAATACTACATCAGATATAACGATATCAGCTATCCTCTATAGAAGGCAGTGACAAGGCAGGAATCAGCTTCGCTGTTCTTCTATCTTTTTCCACTGCCATTATAACGTGGACGTGGACCTCACTATATCAAAATCCAAATTATATAGGCAGTGGAAATGATAGGAAGACACTGTTGTCACTTCAATGCATTGATCTTTTTGGTAGAGAGTTAGTGGGAAGGGAAGAATACCTCAAATATTCTTTCCGAAGAATGGACATTGATATGTCCAAAGCTCTGCCAATTCATGTAGATGCATAACAATATTATCTATTTTATCTATAGTTATTACAAACTGTTTTTCTTTCATATTATATACAGCTCAATAATTATTTTCTTGATTTATATTTTGTAAATTCATCTATAATAATTTTGCTGTATTGTAAGCTCAGGGTAAACAGTGTATATAAGTGTATCAGCTCAGGTATATGAGTGTATAAGCCAGTATATATTGTAATCTACATGAATAAAGTACTCAATCAATCAATCAATCAATCTTATCCATGACCAGCAGGTAGCCCGTGCTCCGCAAGGGTCTAACTGAAAACTTGACAAACTGAAAACATAGAGAATTTGAAATAGGCCTATAACCATACTCCGTGAATTGAGAATCTATATGCAGAATTTCAAGTTAATCAGTTGAGTAGTTGAGACGTGATGATACCTCATTCATAACTTTCCTATCCCGAACCTTCATAAACCAATTCTTTCCTTTATTATAGTATAGATGAATAAAAAAAAATGCAGTTCGTCAATGTGATTAGTGAGCGAGATCCAAATTACAAAGTTAGTAGAAATGATAGTAAGACACTGTTGTCACTTCAATGCATTGATGCCATTTTTTATGAGGAAAGCCAACAGTTCAAAGTAACACATGAATATAATTGGAAGTTGCAGTTGTTTAAATGCTAATTAATGGATAATTATCATCAAACGAAAATTCCAATTGGAGAGCACTGCTATCCAGAGATTGTCAGTTTGGTTTGAGGGTAAGCATTCCTGACCGGCAATTGGAGGTACTGGGTTCGATTCCCGGGCTAACAGATAATTTTACTTTCCTTGCCCTATTACCATAGGTAAAGAAAGTACCGTATTGATTTCCGAAAAAATTAAGGTACCCAATTTCTAAATTTCTATACATTTCAAAGTCCCTGAGTCCAAAAAGTGGTTTTTGGGTATTGGTCTGTATGTATGTGTGTGTGTGTGTGTGTGTTGTGTGTGTGTGTGTGTGTATGTGCGTCTGTGTACACGATATCTCATCTCCCAATCAACGGAATGACTTGAAATTTGGAACTTAGGGTCCTTTCACTATAAGGATCCGACACGAACAATTTCGATCGAATGCGATTGAAGATGGCGGCTAAAATGGCAAAAATGTTGTCAAAAACAGGGTTTTTCGCGATTTTCTCGAAAATGGCTCCAACGATTTTGATCAAATTTATACCTAAAATAGTCATTGATAAGCTTATCAACTGCCACAAGTCCCATATCTGTAACAATTTCAGGAGCTCCGCTCCATCTATGCAAAGATTGATTTTAGATTTCCAATTGTCAGGTCTCAGATATAATTTAAACGAAAAATTTCTAGTGGAACCGATTGAGCATGGACATCTCTTCAATTAATTTCCAGTAACATTTTAACCTAAAATTAAAAATAAGCTTAAAATTTGAGAAAATGTAATTATTCAATTGCAAACTGTTGGCACTGTTGATTCTATTAATCATTCACTATGAAGAGATAGCAGACCTCGTGTGTATCCAGCGTTATTAACCTGTCACCAGCTGGCTCAAATCTTTCAATAGTAGACTTGAGATGCGCGGAAACACTAGCGTCAGGTGATCAATTTTCATAACGGCAAGGAAAGTTGTGTGAGTGCGCCACACCAGATTTTTTGTATAGTAGCGCTCATCGAATTCTCATCTAGCTGTTTACCCTGTTGTCAATATTTGCAGTAGCAGAAGTCTTCCGGGTGGTGATTTACAGCATTTAATTGGGATTTTCGTTTAATAATAATTAGTTCAAAGTAAGTATCACTAGAGAAGGTGAGTTATAATAACACAGATAAGATCTGATCTTTTGTACCTATTATATCAAAAGGCGGTATACACACAAAGACAATGTAATGAGTACATGTAAGCTTACATTGTGTGATTATAATTCAAGAGTCATGTTATGTACATGTTACATACCTTAATAGGATTATCATAAGAGGTGAGTCATAGAGCTTATAAGATCAAGGACCTTCCCATAGTTAGTAACATGATAGAATCTCTCATGCAAGAAAGGAACAAGAAGCTTTCTCAAATGCTTCAGAATATTTCTTGAAATATCTCATTATTTTGTGTCTTATCATCTTGAGATTAATTAGAGTTTGAATTTTCATCATTGATAAGCTGTTACTGTAATTTTAAGTTGAGGAGCCTGGTATGGGGATCAAAATTATGAAATATCAAGGGTCTTCTGTCTTCTCTTCTTTGTTTTTCTCTTCTTTTTCGCCTTCCTTCTTTATTGATTCATACAATAAATACATCATGAAAATGATAGGGAGAGAAAGACTGAGGTAACCTTGTGCTATTCCTGTCCTAAATTTAGAAAAGGTTACACATAGTCCGAAATAGGTTAAGTCTTGTAGTTGTTCACTTCACAATATTTCCAGTCCTTAATTATTCACAAATAAGTAGGTTTTAAAATCTAGGTTCTTCCTCCTTTAATCCTTTTCGCTCTTCTCCTCTTCCTCCTCCTTCTCTCACTTTTCTTCTTCCTCGTCTTCTTATTTCTTTTCTCAACTTCCTCTCCAGCTCCTCCTTTTGCCCTTTTATCCTTCAAATATTGTCTTTCCTTAAACATCTCCTTCTTCACTCTATTTTTCTTGTGGTTCTTCTTTCTCTCCCACCTCTCTTTGGTAGAGAGTTAGTGGGGAGGATATTTCAATATTCTCTCCGAAGAATGGACATTGATATGTCCAAAGCTCCGTCAATTTATGTAGATGCATAACAATATAATTATTATCTATAGTTATTATATTACAATTGCTTTTTCATATCATATACAGTTCAATAATTATTTCTTAGTCTATATCATGTAAATTCATCTATAATTTTGCTGTATTGTAAGCTATTGTATATAAGTGTATAAGCCAGTATATATTGTAATCTACATAAATAAAGTACTCAATCAATCCTCCTCCTCTCACTTTTCTTCTTCCTCGTCTTCTTATTTCTTTTCTCAACTTCCTCTCCAGCTTCTCCTTTTGCTCCTTTTATCATTCAAATATTGTCTTTCCTTAAACATCTCCTTCTTTACTCTATTTTTCTTGTGGTCTTGTTTTCTCTCCCACCTCGTTCTATGCTTCACTTTATCCTCTACAAATTAGCTCAACATCCCTAGCTACTTCTCCTTCACTTCACGAACCTCTTATTTCTCACTCTCTCTCCTTTCATCTTGATATCATTTTTCTCCAATGGCTTCTCCTCTTCCCCCAATATCTATCTCTGTTCTTCTTTTCTGCTATTTTCTACTAATTTCCCTCTTCTCACAAACCTCTTTTTTCTCATTCTCTCTCTTTTTATCTTTATATCTCTCCCCAATGTCTTTTCCTATCCCTCCAATGTCTTTCTTCTTCTTCTGCAATCTTCTACTAATTTCCTCCTTCTCACAAACTCTTATTTCTCATTCTCTCTCTTTTCATCTTGATATCTTTCTCCAATGTCTTCTCCTCTTCCTCCAATATCTCTCTCCTTCTACTGCAATTATCTACTAATTTCCCCCTTCTCACAAACCTCTTATTTCTCATTCTCTCTCTTTTTATCTTGATATCTCTCTCCAATGTCTTTTTCTCTTCCTCCAATATCTCTCTTCTTCTTCTTCTGCAATTTTCTACTAATTTCCCTCTTCACACAAACCTTCTATTCCTCATTCCCTCTCTTTTCAACTTGATATTTTCCTCCAATTCATTTTCCTCTTCCTCCAATATCTCTCTTCTTCTTCTGCAATCTTCTTCTACTAATTTCCCCCTTCTCACAAACCTTTTATTCCTCATCCCCTCTCTTTTCAACTTGATATCTTTCTCCAATGTCTTCTCCTCTTCCTCCAATTTCTCTTATCCTCTTCCTCCAGTCACCCTCTACTCATTTCTCTGTGGCTTTCTCTATCTTCTCATCCTTCTCTCCTATTTTTCTGGCTCTTTTTTATTTGTTCTCACTACTTCTTCCATGCATAATATTCCCATCCTGCTTCTCATATGTATTTTCCTTCAATCCCCTACTTATTCATTGTGGCTCATTCTACTCCTCACAATCCTCTTTTCTCTTTTTTCCAGTGTCGGCAGGGCAGGACGCTCTCCGATTAGCTGGAAAACGCCTTATATGGTTTTGCCCTTTAAGTAGCCATCCCTACCTCCTTCATTGCATTCCCCTCTACCCGCTCATCCACTCATCCTATTCTCCGTCTTTCTCATGTTCTTCATCATCATCTTCAACTCCATCTTCATCTTTTTTTCATGTTCTTCTTCATCATCATCCTTCCTCGTCTTTTTTCTTCTTCTTTCTCTCTCCTCCTGCTTATTTATCTCTCCATTATTCTGCCCCTTCTCAATATCCTTATTCTTTCACCATCAAGAGAAACAAGAAACAGAAGAGGAAATACTTAATAATTTATTCTTCATTCTTTATTGACTCATACATTAAATACATCATCAGATAGAGAGAGAAACAATGACGTAACCTTGTGCTATTCCTCTCCCAAATTTAGATAAGGTTACACATAGTCCGAAATAGGCTAAGGCTCAACTCACACTTACGCGACTCAGGTCGAGAAGAGACTCGACTCCAGTGGAGAGCATGTGTTTCCAAATGGTGACAGACTAGTCGATTCTAGTCTCTGCGACGTCACCATATGGAAACACAAATAATGCACTCCACTAGAGTCGAGTCTCTTCTCGACCTGAGTCGCGTAAGTATGAGTTGAGCCTAAGACTTGTAGTTGTTCACTTCAAACAATTTTCAAAAATCTGGTGTGGCGCACTCACACAACTCTCCTTGCCGTTATGAAAATTTATCACCTGACGCTAGTGTTCCCGCGCATCACAAGTCTACTATTCAAATATTTGAGCCAGCTGGTGACAGGGCAATAACGCTGGAGACACACATGAGGTCTGCTATCTCTTCATAGTGAATGATTTATAGAATCAACAATAATTTGCAATTGAATAATCACATTTTCTCGAATTTAAAGCTTATTTCAATTTAGGTGAAAATGTTACTGAACATTAATTGTAGAGATTTTCATGCTCAATCTGCTCCACTTGATTTTTTTCGTTTCAATCGTATCTGAAGCCTGATAATTGGGAATCTATCTGCATTGATGGGGCGAAGCTCCTGAAATTTCTACAGATATGGGACTTGTGGCAGTTGATAGAGCGTATCGATGACTATTTTAGGTATGAATTTGATCAAAATCGTTGGAGCCGTTTCCGAGAAAATCACGAAAAACCCTGTTTTTGACAATATTTTCGCCATTTTAGCCGCCATCTTGAATTGCATTCGATCGAAATTGTTCGTGTCGGATCCTTATAGTGAAAGGACCTTAAGTTCCAAATTTCAAGTCATTCCGTTAATTGGGAGATGAGATATCGTGTACACAGACGCCATACAATCTACACACACACACACACACCACACACACACACACACACACACACACACCACACACACCACACACACAACACACACATACAGACCAATACCAAAAACCAGTTTTTTGGACTCAGAGGACCTTGAACGTATAGAAATTTGAAATTGGGGTACCTTAATTTTTTTCGGAAAGCAATACTTTCCTTACCTATGGTAATAGGGCAAGGAAAGTAAAAAATTAAAAAAGAAATATGGCTTACCAAGGTAGAGAATGCAAACTCTGTAGGCAAAGAATGTAGGCAAGGAAAGAAAACTAGAAGGCTGAAAGGGTGGAGAATGAATCCAGAATATAATCCGCCAGCTTATAACACGTGCCTATATCGCTTAGGTATCACGTTAAACTGTCGGCAGAGCTTGAATGAGAAATCTTGCGGCTATTTTACAAGGATACCAACAGTTCAAAATGAAATCTACTATATTGATATTCCCTTAAACCTGTCAGTTTCCCTTAGGCCAGTTTCACACGGCAGAGACCTCGCTCCTGGAATATCATATTACAGAAGATCATATTCATATTTTGCAGCTCTCCTGTACTTTCACAGGGATCTTACGAATAAGCCGACAGATCTAACAACTATGCCGACGATTGCTCAAACCTATGACTCATCATTTTTCTCAAAGTCTAACTTCCTTAAAAATATAGATAGAAGATTTCTGATTTCGGATTTGGATTCAGCGACCCCAAATTCTTTAAAGCGTAAGTCCCATTTTCAAAAATACCCGAAAACAGGGAGTTATAGCTGTTTTTAAATAGCTTTCCATTATCATATGATTATATAGTACATAATAAAATAATAATACTCCTGCCTCACAAAGGGACAGGCAAAGGTTTTAAGAAGTTTTTGAACACCTGAGAAGTTTATACATAAACATTTTTAATTTTTAAAAGTTCTAGTTTTCCAAAAAAATATTGAACTATGAAAAGATGAATCCAAATATGAAAATAAATCATCTCCACTCATCACCCAATAAAATAGGAGGAAAAGGAATGTTGTACAGTAAAATTCACTGAATTTCAATTGTCATTCAACAATCCAATTTATCAGGTTCAAATCGTTGAATATCACTTTAAATTCTCAGCAATTATTGACTATTTCTTTTTACAATCAGAAAAATCTATCATGAACATACAGTATAAACATTGTGCTGATCTGAATCGATCTATGGTAATAATAGGAATTGAAAGAATAGAAAATGTCATGGCATTCCAAGTAGTGATGTCTGTGTATTAGAACTGCTGAGTTGATAATGCATACTGAAAACAAGTCATGAATAGCTCAGACCAGCCTGGCGACTTTGATGCTTTTGAAACCGGAATTGTTTTATTCTATTAAAGAATGATACGGAATGAAAACATGTATCATAGTACAAGCTTTGTACATGAGTAAGATTGACAATCATGGCTTGTCGATTTTAGTTGCTGACCTAATCCTCATTCCTCAGTCATAGACTATGGACCAAGCGCGAGCATTTGCCTTTTATGTCATATACCGTCGACACAAACTTATGAAATTTATGAAAAGCTTGATAGCTTGAATAGTGATCTGATATTTGTTACACGTTTTATTCTAAGACATAATATGTCTTGTAGACTAATTTTTAATGTTCTTCAATCGGCAGGAAAACTTTGGTTTTTCAAAGTTATCTTACTCCCTTATTTTGGGTATTTCCAGAAATCAAGATAAATAACCTACCAAATTTCCTACACGAATACAGTGTAAGTTGTATTATAATAGCTAGAGTACTTACGTACTGTATAGTACAGTACCTGTTCGTTTTTACCATATAATTATATGATAATAGAAAGCTTTATTAAAAACAGCCATAATTCCTTGTTTTCGGATATTTTCGAAAACGGGACTTACGCTTTAAAGAATTTGGGGTCGCTGAATCCAAATCCGAAATCAGAAATCTTCTATATATATTTTTAAGGAAGTTAGACTTTGAGAAAAAAGTGATGAGTCATACTTTGTGGAAACGGCGGCGTAGTTGTTAGATCTTGCCTCTGCTTGCCTCGAGGGGAAAAGACGTGACAAAACGAGGTTCCTGGATAGGAGTCACCATGTGAAAGACACGATTTGACTCAATGTACTTCGACAAAAAAACGAGAACACTGTTCAGTGTTCAAGTTGCACGTCTCCTATCGTGTGAAAGAGGCCTTAGAATTCCACCAGAGCTTCCACTTAAAACTGACAGTACCCCTTCCAAATAGCACCAATACTCTCCATGCACCAGAGCTGACAATCTGAACTAATTTTCACAACCTGCAAAACAGAATATAATGATTTATTTTTGAAAACTGTTTCGTAGCTGAGTCAAGTCGTTAATCATTGTGTTACTACAGTTCACCTGTCAGTTCCCCTCATGAATGAAGATTTATGCTACTCATTCAACTTTCACTGACAGTTCATCGTGAAACACAATTTAGCTACGTTTAAATTGTTTTTGCCCCTTGTTGCCACAATGTTGCCACGTTACAAGCTCGCACAATACACAATACACAATATTGTTGGTGTCAGCTCACAATATTGTTTAATACTGTTTGTGGCCTGCTTGCTCCAGGGCTCGGAACAATACACTGTGTGAATACTGTGGAACAATACTTGAGAATGATTGGAAAGTCAAGAAGAATGTAATATGCAAGGTTTGAAAATTATTGATGATGGAAATGAATGGGATATTTGAATAATGGAATATGGTAATGATTGAGCTTAGAATAGGATGGGGAATTTGAATAATAGGATAACTGAGTAAGTCTATAACAGAAATAGAAGTTATGTTTTTTCAATTGTAAATAATTGATATGGAAGTAATGATTGGAAATGGAATAAATGAGAAAATTTGAATAATGGAATAACTGTGGGTAACGGAAATGGGAGTAATATTTTTTCATAATATTGTAAGTTGCCTGAGGGAGTTCAGGTATACAGATGAATACATTTATATAAATATAGAAATACAGATAAAGAAAATGTAGTTACTGTATTTAGTCAGTCGAGCTCTAGTATGTGGAAGCATGATAAATATTTCATTTATGTTCCGAATTCCCAGCCGATTACTGTCGACTACTATCAATTCATTATCACTGTTTTGATAGGCTGAGAGTAAGAATTGCACAGTATAAGAGACTACCAGCGTATAGTTTCACAAGAAAGAACTACTAGGACTATCGGCTTGAGTCATCAGTGAAATTTGGAACATAAACGCTCTATACTATGTGACACCTTCTTTAGTTATCTTTTCTTCATTGTATAACGGAATGTTTCTTATAATGTAGGTTGCCTGAGGGGTTGAGGTATGTTAGATGAAGAAATTTAGTTATTAAGTCAGTCGAGCTCTAGTATTTCGAATTTTTGTTTCTTCCATGGTTCAAAATTTTCTCGAACAAACTTATTTTTTGGTGATGATTTCTTGATCCATTCCGAGCTGCTTTGTATAAACACACTTATATAGTGAACACACTATTATAATCGACTGCATGTCTTGTTCAAATACATAAAAGAAGTGTACTTATTTTTTCTCGTTTCAAATGATAATTGAGTAACGATTTCAATGTTTTGAGTTACAATAGAGTGTTATATTTCTCATCCATTCTCCAATTCTATCCAACTACATTTGAAATATTATATAATCTGCAATCTATGAAATTAGTGATTCCAAGGTGATTTTAAGTAGCCTCTAAATTCGAGGGGTATTGTTTGTTATCAAAATTTGGGAGTAAAATAGTTTTGGGCCAAGCCTATTGTTCTACTCGAATCATATTCGAATGATCTGTAATTGTATCTAAAAATGTATGAAATGAAAATTAGAGATAATAAACAATAGACTGAAACATTTGCAATCCATCCATTAATACTGTCCATCTCAATTCGAAATTTATAGTTTGCAATCAACTTAATATATGAGTTCTAATAGCCTCTGAATTCATGAAGCCATAAAGGTATATATGGTATAAAGGTATCCTATTATGTTGAGCGAGCGATTTCTGTATTTTTATATCTGGTTATTCATATTTATTTGTATCTGGATATTTATGCTCAACATAATGCTCAACGTTTCGGATGGACACGTTAAGCCGTCGGTCCCGGCTGCCTAAAAAGTAGTCATTAGGTCATGTCAGAGGCCCTGAAATTGATCAGCTACGACCTGAAAACTCTGACACCAGACCTGAGCCAGCCAGTTCATTCGATATTATTATTATTTATGCTCAACGGATCTCGAAAACGGCTCTAACGATTTAAACGAAATTCGGAACATAGTAGTTTATGATATGAAATTCGATTGCACTAGGTCTCGTCCTTGGTAGAACTCGCTGAACGACATTAAAAGGATAATCCATCCTTGGTTGGAACAGCTGTGGATAGTAAAAAGTGAATGAGTATGTGAAAATCAAAATATCGTATCCCCGAAATTCATAAGATGACATAAAGCCAGCTGTGAAATATAAACCGATCATTTTTTTAGATAATTGTGTTCTGTTTATTAATGAATAAAATAACGAGGGAAACTCGGTGCCCCGATATTGAGGTTATATCGGGGACCGAGCTCTGCTCTGGAGTACAAAAGCATGAAAAATTTATTACGAAGAAGAAATTATAATATATTCATAGTTCATACAGAAAGGTTCTATCCACACAGAAGATTGAGATCAATTCCAGAGGAATGCAAAGATTTCTCTCAAAAAGCATGTAAATTTAATCTGATTAATTTCATTTGAACCAATCAGAGAAGACCATTTCAAAAAGATAGCTTACCTGATTGGTTCTACTGGAATTAATCAGGATTAAATTTACCGGCTTTTGTACTACGGCACTAAGTACCTGATTGAATGATTACAAAAGTTCAACAGCTGAGTGATAATTTTCTTTCAGTCCTACACACATGAATTCGCTCACTCACTTTCATCACCAACAGACGACGAAACTAACAGCTGTTTTTCCAAGGATGAATAATCCTATTCATGTCCTTCAGCGAGTTTTCCAAGGGATTAGACCTAGTGTAATCGAGTTTTCATATTATAAACCTACTATGTTCTGAATTTCGTGAGAATCGTTAGAGCCGTTTTCGAGATCCGGTGGAATACAAACATAAACATATAAAAAGAAATTGATCGTTTAATAGTATCTATTATACATATAAAAGCGAATGGCACTCACTGACTGACTGACTGACGACTCACTCACTCACTCACTCACTCGCATAACTAAAATCTACCGGACCAAAAACGTTCAAATCTGGTAGGTATGTTCAGTTGGCCCTTTAGAGGCACACTAAGAAATCTTTTGGCAATATTTTAACTCTAAGGGTTGTTTTTAAGGGTTTGAGTTCGTCTTTTAGCATGTATATTCTTCTTCTCCCATATCTTAATTATAATTGAAATTCTATATCATATGTTACTATAGAACTATAATCTAGATAGTACCTCTTCGAACAGTTGTTAACTTGGCAACTAAATTAATAATTTTGTCAGGTTGGCATTAAGTTGAGTTGACTTTGTTAGGTTGGCACCAGTTGAAGATTTAAATGCATTTATCGCGGAAAAATCTATGGGCACTGCTACTTCAATCCTGGGATATTATATTACTAGCAGTCACGCTCGCTTCGCTCGCCATATCCGTTTAGCCAGCCGTTAGTCTGGACCCCCGACTGGATTGTCCTAAAATATGATAAAATTGCCCAAATGAAAATGCAGGCGAGCGAAGCGAGCCTGCTGATCTCATTCTTGGACAATGCAGTCGGGTGTCCAGGGGGCGGAGCCCCTGGCTAGATGGATATGGCGAGCGAAGCGATCCTGACGGCTAGTTTTAGAGAATGTTGTTCTGTATTGATAAATAGAAATAACGATGGAAGCTCGGCGCCCCGATATTGAAGGTATTATATGGAGAGGTACAATATCATGAGTATAATCTGATGTCTGAAGATAAAGTAACGAAGGTAATATAAGATCACGACTGAGGTATGAAGTAAATCGATCCATCAAATTTCAGCACTCGAGACAACCAATTCGAGTTCAAGACCCTCTCAACGACCTTGCTAATTACCGTTCTAATTTTACAGTCATGATATCTTGTTATCACGATCGCTACATCACGCTATCAGATACTTTAATCATCACCACATCTCAGATTCTATGGATAGAGGATAGGAATATATATTGTGAGGTCCACGATATCATTACAGTAGTAGAAGATAGGAGAGAAACTTTGCCGATTCTCTACGAAAATTGAGAGACAACGAAGAAGCAAAAGCTCATAGTACAGAATCGGGTTAAAGAGTAGAGAATGATCAGAAGATAAAGTGAAATAATAAGTGAGTTAATAATAACTTCTGCTCTCCTCCTTCTCGCCATTATCATCATCCACGTTCTCCTCCTTCTCATCCTCTTTCTTTTCCATGTCCTTCTCTTTCTTCTGCTCTTCATCCTCCTACTCCTTCACCTTCTGCTCCACGAACTTGACAGAACTGAAACCTACTTCTCTTTACTTTTCAGTTCACCATCTTCTTCTTCTTCTCTCTTCTTTTCTTCTTCTTCTTCTTCTTCTTCTTCTTCTTCTTCTTTCTTTCTTTCTTCTTTCTCTTCTTCTTCTTCTCTCTTCTCCTCACCTCCTCCTCTTTCATCCATCACTCCTCGTCCTCCTCATCCTCCTGCTCATCGAACTGGACAGACTGAAGCCCAACTTCTCTCTATATCTCTCTACTTTTCAGTTTTTTCTTCTTTTACTTCTTCCTCTTCTCACCCCTCCTCCTCCTGCTCCTCCTCATCACATATATCGGAGTTCCCACGTGGGCAATGACACGGGACACACACGCTGACCAATTAATTCGTAGTGATTTATGATCACAGTCCCTCTCCACTCTTGGAAACCGTAAAGTTTTCGTTTTCCACCACCCTGTATTTCGCTCGGACAATTGTTGTTGAAGGGGATCTGGGTTTTTCTCTCTTCTCCTCTCTTCCTTATCTTTCCTAGTGTTTT